>NC_133530.1:71949677-72212272 GCF_048544455.1 Silene latifolia | reverse complement strand
GTTTGAGTACCAACGAAGACATTTGGGGGTGCTGTGTCCCACAAACCAAAGATTCAAACTCGGATTATCGTGAAAAATGTGTTAAAGTCGTTATTTGAGGCTGAAATCGAACAGGTTGATTCCTGAAATCGAACGGGCTGATTCCTGAAATGAGCTCGGATGCGTGATTGAAAAACATGTAGAAAAAGATATAGGTTATGGTACGACCTTCTCAACGGCAAATTGAAGTGTATAATACACTTTTTTCGGATTCCTGTCCCGGAATAAAATTCTCCGAAAATCACATAGAAAGTTCCTCGGGTCGATAAAGCGGCCACGCAAAGTTTGAGCACCAACGGATGACATTTGGGGGTGCCGGTGTGCCGAAACAAGGATTCGCCGAAACTCCTGATTATCGTGAAAAATGTGTTAAAACTCGTTATTTGATGCCGAAATCGAACAGGCCGATTCCTGAAATCGAACAGGTTGATTCTGAAATGAGCTCTGACGCGTGATTGAAATTTAGGGAGACAAAGAAACAGTTCCGACGACCTTCCGAACGACTCGAAATCAAGTGTATAATACACGGTTTTTCGGGATTCTGGTCCCTAATAAAATTCTCCGGAAATCACATAGAAAGTTTCTCGGGTCAGATAAAGTGGCCACGCAAAGTTTTCCCACCAACAGAAGATATTTGGGGGTGCCGATGTGCCACAAACCAGCATTCGCCGAAACTCGGACTATCGTGAAAAATGTGTTAAAGCTTGTTATTTGAGGCTGAAATCGAACAGGTTGATTCGTGAAATCGAACAGGTTGATTCCTGAAATGAGCTCGGACGCATGATTGAAAAACAGGTAGAAAAAGAAACAGGTTCCGGTACGACCTTCCGAACGGCTGAAATTGAGGTGTATAATACACGGTTTTTCGGGATTCCGGAATAAAACTCTCCGGAAATCACATAGAAAGTTCCTCGGGTCAGATAAGGCGGCCACGCAAAGTTTGAGCATCAACGGAAGACATTTGGAGGTGCCAGTGTGCCAAACCAAAGATTCGCGAAACTCGGATTATCGTGAAAAATGTGTTAAAGTTCGTTATTTGAGGCTTAAATCAAACAGGTTGATTCCTGAAATCGAACAAGTTGATTCCTGAAATGAGCTCGGACGCGTGATTGAAAAATAGCAAGAAAAAAAACAGGTTATGGTACGACTTTCCGAACGGCTGAAATTGAAGTGTATAATACACGGTTTTTCGAGATTCCGGGGTCCCGGAATAAAATTCTCTGGAAATCATATAGAAAGTTCCTCGGGTCAGATAAAGCGGCCACGCGAAGTTTGAGCACCAACGGAAGACATTTGGGGGTGTCGGTGTGCCACAAACAAGCAATCGCAAAACTCCTGATTATCGTGAAAATGTGTTAAAGCTCGTTATTTGAGGCTGAAATCGAACAGGTTGATTCCTGAAATCGAACAAGTTGATTCCTGAAATGAGCTCGGACGCGTGATTGAAAAACAGCTAGAAAAAAAAACAGGTTATGGTACGACTTTCCGAACGGCTTAAATTGAAGTGTATAATACACGGTTTTTTCGAGATTCCGGTCCCTAATAAAATTCTCTGAAATCACATAGAAAGTTCCTCGGGTCAGATAAAGCAGCCACGCAAAGTTTGAGCACCAACGGAAGACATTTGGGGGTGTCGGTGTGCCACAAACAAGCATTCGCCAAAACTCCTGATTATCGTGAAAATGTGTTAAAGCTCGTTATTTGAGGCTGAAATCGAACAAGTTGATTCCTGAAATCGAACAAGTTGATTCCTGAAATGAGCTCGGACGCGTGATTGAAAAACAGCTAGAAAAAAACAGGTTATGGTACGACCTTCCGAACGGCCGAAATTGAAGTGTATAATACACTTGTTTTTCGAGATTCCGGTCCCGGAATAAAATTCTCTGAAATCATATAGAAAGTTCCTCGGGTCAGATAAAGCGGCCACGCAAAGTTTGATCACCAACGGAAGACATTTGGGGTGCCGGTGAGCCACAAACAAGCATTCACAAACTTCGGATTATCGTGAAAAATGTGTTAAAGCTCGTTATTTAAGGCCGAAATGGAACAGGCCGATTCCTGAAATTTAACAGGTTGATTCCTGAAATGAGCTCGGACGGGTGATTGAAAAATAGGAGAAAAAGAAACAGTTCCGACGACCTTCCGAACTACCGAAATTGAATTGTATAATACACGGTTTGCGGATTCCTGTCCCCCGAATAAAATTCTCCGAAATCACTTAGAAAGTTCCTCGGTCGATAAAGTGGCCACGCAAAGTTTTCGCATCAACAAAGATATTTGGGGTGCCAGTGCTGCCATAATCCAAGATTCGCAGAAACTCGGATTATCATGAAAAATGTGTTAAAGCTCGTTATTTGACGCTGGAATCGAACATGTTAATTGCTGAAATGAGCTCGGACGCGTGATTGAAAAACAGGAGAAAAAGAAACAGTTCCGGTGATTTACCTTCCAAACGGCTGAAATTGAAGTGTATAATACACGGTTTTTCCGGATTCCGTCCCTAATAAAATTTTCCGGAAATCACATAGAAATTTTCTCGATCGATAAAGTGGCCACACAAAGTTTGATCACCAACAGAAGACATTTGGGGATGCCGGTGTGCCACAAACCAAAGATTCGCCAAACTCCTGATTATCGTGAAAATGTGTTAAAGCTCGTTATTTGAGGTCAATCGAACAGTTGATTCCTCGAAATCGAACAAAGTTGATTCCCAAATGAGCTCGGAGGCGTGATTAAAAACTGGTAGAAAAAGAAACAGGTTCCGGTACGACCTTCCGAACGGCTGAAATTAAAGTGTATAATATACGGTTTTTCGGGATTCCGGGGTCCCGAAATAAAATTCTCCGGAAATCACAAAGAAAGTTCCTCGGGTCAGATAAAGTGGTCACTCAAAGTTTGAGCATCAACGGAAGACATTTGGGGGTGCCGGTGTGCAAAACCAAAGATTCACTAAACTCGGATTATCGTGAAAAATGTGTTAAAGCTCGTTATTTGAGGCTGAAATCGAACAGGTTGAATCGTGAAATCGAACAGGTTGATTCCTGAAATAAGCTCGGACGCGTGATTGAAAAACAGCGAGAAAAAAAATAGGTTCCGGTACGACCTTTCGAACGACTGAAATTGAAGTGTATAATACACGGTTTTTCGGGATTCCGGGGTCCCGGAATAAAATTCTCCGGAAGTGGTATCAGAGCGAACGATCCTCAGGCCTAAACCAATGAATCCAATGAATTTAGGAAGATTCAAATAAAATGAACCCCGGATAGAATCGTAGGAGCACACTAAAGGTAAGGGATGAGTAAGGGGCCCCCTCACACCGAACCATTGGCCCTCTCGGTTGACCGGGTACCTTGAGATCATACGAGAGAAAAGGGTAGAGTAGGAAAGTTGTGTGATATTGAACATGAAAAACTATTCCATGATGTGAGAATTAGGCAAGGTGATATATTGTTAGTATAAGTATACATATGTTTAATTGTGATTCGGAGGCAAGAATTGGCATAATAATGAAGTAAGATATTTATATATATATATGATGCTTAAGATTTTAAGATGGATGTTATGTCTAGTGATATGCGGTTATGTGATCCCCAACCATGTTAGCTAGATATGTAGGGTAGGGGATGATTAGGATTGACTAAGTAATTCTAGTGTTGCAGGGAACATCACTAACTCTCTTAATTTTTATAGACATACCTCCGAGAAGGGATACCGTCGCTAATGACATCCAAGCGGAGTTGGATAGGCTCCGAGTGAGAATGAGGCCCTAAAGGCCAAACGATTGATCCGGAAAGATGAGCACCATTGTGGCAAGGCATAACCCCACAATATTCACTGGAGAGGGGGAACCACGATTCTTCGGGGAATGGTGTAGAGAATTCACCAACTGCTTGAACTGTTAGCATGTCCTAAGAGCCGCAGTGGATCAAGTCGCCCACTATCTTAGGGCCACGGAACCGTAGTGGACCAGAACAAGGTAGAGATACGAGAGGTTGCTAGGGATCTTGAGACGGGACATGTATCTTGGTTGGAATTTCAAGAGCTTTTGAAGAATGAGTTTATGCCCGAGTTCCAAAAAGCCAAACTACGGGAGGAGTTTGACACCTTCAAGATGACAGAAGATATGACAAAGGAGACTTATCATCGGAAATTTCGGCGCTTATCCTCATACATTGATGACTTTGGCGAGAATGAAGCTATGCAAGGCTATGAGGTTTGAGCGGGGCTCACTATGGACATCAAGAAGAGGCTCACGCGCTCCACCCACTACAGTTCAGGACATTTACTTGAGGGTCTGTCACGAGAGGCTCTCGGAACAGATCAAGGCGATAAGAAAGGCAGGGCTGAAAAAAGGAAGTCGGAGACCACAAGCGATATCTTGGGGCAAAGAAGCGAGTTCGGGCAGATATGGTGGGAACTCCACTAACAAAGTGCCCCGGGGGTATGAGAGCTCGAGTGGAGGCGGCTTCGGGGCACCGGCGGGGAGGTAGTTCTCATGGGGCTTACTTGTTTTGGCTCATGGAAAGACAGACACAAGAGGTTTGAATGCCGATCATCCGGGCGAATCGGGCCTGGTGGATACGGGCACCTATGTCCGGGTTCGTGGCTCTCGTTCAGGTGGGGTCCAGGTATAGCGATTATCGCACACCTATGTCGGCTATGGGGGAGGTGCGAGGTCCGGAGCTAGTAATGGCTACCAAGGAAGCTACAACAACTACCGTAACCGTAATCAATGCAGAGCCAACAGAGTGGGAGCACCAACTTTCGAAGACTGCAAATGAAGGGAACAAACAATGCTGAGAAGCTTCTTCAAGTCGAGTGGGCTAAGTCCAGTGGCAAGCTCTTCGCCATGGGCAAGGAGGCAGCTAAGAATGACGCTCATGTGGTGACTGGTACATTTCCTGTTAACTCTAAACCCACCTTTGTGTTGTTTGATTCCGGAGCTACACATTCCTTTATATCTGCGGAACATGCCAGAGTCTTAAACCTTAAGTCATATGATAGAATTGTTGATTCGGTAGTGGTACCTTCGGGGGAGTCGGTATCTTGTGATAGAGTCTACACTGGGGTACCAATTCAGATCGGAGAGGTTGTGTTTCACTGTGACCTTATAGAGTTTCCCTTGGGGGGTTTTGAGGTGATTCTGGGGATGGACTGGTTAGGGAAGTACAAGGCTTTTATCGATCGCTATCGAAAGAAAATCTCTTTGAGGGGACCTAAGGGAACTAGGGTGTCTTATAAGGGGTATGTGGTCAAGCCAAGAGTCAAATTCATATCTCATAATACCACGAAGTCGAGTCCGAGGAAAGGGGATCGAGTTAATCTTGTGTCGATGTGGGATAGTGGGGCGGAGACCCCTAAGGTGTCTGAGATTCCAGTGGTTAGGGAGTTCGAGAATATATTTCCGGAGGACATTCCAGGGTTACCACCGAAAAGAGAAGTGGACTTTTCCATTGATCTAAAGCCGGGAACAGGGCCGATTTCTAAACCACCTTACCGTATGAGGCCGAAGGAGATGGAGGAATTGAAGAAGCAGTTGGATGAGCTAGCAGAGAAAGGTTACATACGGCCTAGTGTTTCACCTTGGGAGCACCGTGTTGTTTGTCAAGAAGAAAGATGGAAGCTTGAGACTTTGCGTGGATTACCGTGAGTTGAACAATGTGACCATCAAGAACCGTTATCCTTTGCCAAGGATCGATGATTTGTTCGATCAATTGAGTGGAGCCGGAGTTTTCTCTAAGATCGATCTGAGGTCAGGTTATCACCAGTTGAGAATTAAGAACGAGGATATACCTAAGACCGCTTTCAGAACAAGATATGGGCACTATGAGTTCATGGTCATGCCATTCGGGTTGACTAATGCGCCAGCAGTGTTCATGGACTTGATGAATCGAGTGTTCAGTCCTTACCTGGACAAGTTCGTGGTTGTGTTCATCGATGATATCCTGGTATACTCCAAGAATGAGGAGGAACATGAGGAACATTTGAGGTTAGTCTTGAAAACCTTGGAGGAGAACCAGCTATATGCCAAGCTGAGCAAGTGTGAGTTCTGGTTGAAGAAAGTTGCTTTTCTGGGACATGTGATTTCCAAGGAAGGGGTGTCGGTTGATCCTAGTAAAATTGAGGCAGTGACGAGATGGCAGAGTCCTAAGAATGTGGGTGAGATCCGAAGCTTCTTGGGGCTAGCAGGTTATTACCGAAGATTTGTCAAGGACTTCTCAAAGATCGCAAAGCCATTGACGTCATTAATGCGGAAGGAGAACAGGTTTGTTTGGGATGAGAGTTGTGAGGAGGCGTTTCTAACCCTCAAAGAACGACTCACTACAGCTCCTATCCTTGCACTACCAGATGGGAATGATAATTTCGAGGTGTATACTTGATGCTTCCAAGAAGGGTCCGGGTGCGTGTTGATGCAAAACGGGAAGGTAATCGCTTACGCTTCTCGACGCCTTGAAGACCTATGAGGAGAATTACCCTACTCATGATCTAGAGTTGGGGGCTGTGGTGTTTGCGCTCAAATTATGGCGACACTATCTTTATGGGGCTACCTTCAAAGTGTTTTCCGATCACAAGAGCTTAAAGTACATTTACACACAGAAGGAGTTGAACATGAGACAGAGGAGATGGATCAAATTGATTGGCGACTACGACATGGAGATACTTTATCATGAGGGGAAAGCGAATGTCGTAGCTGATGCCTTGAGCAGGAAATCCATCCATGCGTTGAGCAGTG
Organism: Silene latifolia; assembly: GCF_048544455.1. NCBI lineage: Eukaryota > Viridiplantae > Streptophyta > Magnoliopsida > Caryophyllales > Caryophyllaceae > Silene > Silene latifolia. The sequence goes on along the minus strand of NC_133530.1, from coordinate 72,205,500 downwards.
CTAGATCTAGAGTGAGGATGCATAATGAGCTACGGGGGATGGGAATCCATGTGATCCGGCAAGGAGAGACTCTTGGGGACTTGACCGTTGAGCCGGGGTTATATGAGGAGATCAGAGAGCTACAGAAAGCCGATGCTAGAATTCAGAAGTGGCGCAGCACAGTAGAAACAAGGTAGGGGTTGACTCCAAGTTTGTTATCCATGCGATGGTAGTCCGAGGTTTGGGGGACGGTGGTGTGTTCCGGATAATGAGGAGTTGAAGAGGAAGATTCTTACTGAGGCTCATGCTACGCCATACTCGGTTCATCCTGGGGGAGATAAGTTGTACAAGGACCTCAAGAAGACCTTTTGGTGGCCGAATATGAAGAGGGAAGTTGCTGAGTTCGTAGCTCGATGCTTGACGTGCCAGAGAGTGAAGGGTGAACATAAGAGACCGCAAGGGAAGTTTCAACCATTAGATGTGTCGGAGTGGAAGTGGGAAAGCATTTCCATGGATTTCATTGTTGGGTTGCCTCGAACTCAGAAAGGTAACAATATGATTTGGGTGATCGTGGATAGGCTAACCAAGTCGGCTCACTTTATCCCCATGAAGGATACTTGGAGTAAAGCGGAGTTGGCCAAGGCTTATGTTCAGTATGTGGTGAAACTGCATGGCGTACCCAAGGACATCATTTCCGATAGAGACTCCAGGTTTCTATCCAAATTCTGGCAGGAGTTGCAGTCACTAATGGGTACTCGATTAAAGATGAGCACCGCTTTTCATCCAAATACCTACCGATGGTCGACGGAAAGGACTATTCAGACACTCGAGGACATGTTGAGGGCTTGTGTTTTGGAGTTCGGCGAGTCTTGGGAGGATAGACTGGGGTTGATTGAGTTTTCGTACAACAACAGTTACCACGCTAGTATTGGGATGGCTCCATTTGAGGCTCTGTATGGCGGAAGTGTAGGAGTCCTGTGTGTTGGGATGATCGAGCGATGCGGTAGTTTTGGGACCGAGAGATGATTCAGAGATGGTTGAACAGTGCGATCATTCGACGAAGATGAAGGCTGCCCAGACCGGCAGAAGAGCTATGCGACGCTAGGAGAAGCGACATTTCTTTCCAGTGGGGAGAAAGTACTTCTTAGAGTGTCTCCGATGAAGGGAGTGATGAGATTCGGGAAGCGGGGAAAGTTGAGCCAGAAGTTTATTGGGCCATATGAGATCCTGGATAGAGTTGGGGAAGTGGCATATCGGCTAGCTCTACCACCGGCTTTAGCCGGGGTACATAATGTCTTCCATGTTTCTCGATTGCGGAGATATTTGAGTGACCCTTCGCACATTTTGAGCCATGATGTGGTCGAGGTGGACGAGCGGTTGACTTACATCGAGACGCCTAAGGAGATCTTGGACGAAGGTTAGAAAGACCAGGCACGGAGAGACCGCTTTAGTGAAAGTGTTGTGGACTAATCATAAAGCGAGGAGGCTACCCGGGAAACCGAGGCCGCGATGAGAGAGAGTTATCCACATCTGTTCACTTGAGGTAAGTTACGGGACGTAACTTTCTTTTTAGGAGGGTAGAATGTAAGAATGTAACATTTCGTGTTTATGTAGTCTAGTTGTGTGTTTGACCGTGTTAGTTATACGAGATGTCTTTTATATTTTCGTATGACATGTTTGGTATGGGAGCGAACTTCGGGACGAAGTTCTTTTTAAGGGGGGAAGACTGTAATACCCCGTATTTTATTATCAACTGAGCGAGATATTATTATTTAATGGTAGCGTAAAGGTAATTAAAAGCGTAAAAGTAATTGATTAATTCATATCGCAAGATGAGTCGGGTTTATAGTTGAGTGGCATTTTTGGGTCAAGGTGTCATAGCCCATTTACCCACTTATTACCCACTTACCCATTTACCATTTTACCTCACCAAACCCTAAAATCAAACCCTAATACATCTTTAAAACCCTACTCCCCTCCCTACCGTCATTTTAGAAGCTACCAACATCAACCCCTTTTCCTTTCACGTTTTAAGCCTTTTACACGGCCAACGAGTGCACACCGGTGAGTGTGGAGGGAGTAGGGTCTGCCGTGAGTCCAGGGGAGTCGTTGCTAGTGGTCGAGGGTGGTTGTACTGGTCGGAAAACCTCGGTCGACGGCCGTCACGTAAGGTTCCCTGTTTTCATTTACATCCTTTCTTTGAATTGAGTTATGCGTCTTTTAGGGACTGTTGTGGTGGTCGTGGGGTTGTGGGATGTGTTGTTGGTGTTGAGTCGAGTCGGGTGGTGGTGGGTAGAGTGGTGGTCATCGCTGGTGGTGGTTGCAGTGGTGGTGTTTAGGTGTCGGGGTTGGTTGGGTGTTTTTGGGTGCATTTCGGACATAGGGTAAAGGGTGGCACCACCGTGGACTCGGGAGGTCGAATCGGTGGTGCCACGTGTGTCGGGTCACCTTTCTACGGTGGTGTCGGGGTGGTGGTTGGTAGCGGGAGGGGTTGTGTCGTGGTGGCGGCGGGTTAAAAAAGGGGGGGCTGTTTGTGGCGTTTGGTGGCGGCTGGGTGTAAACAGGGGGTGTTGGTGGTGGTGGTTCTGACCACCGGCGTGGGTCGACCACGTTGGTGGTGGTGGGAGGTGACCAGGCCAGACCTGGTGTCGGGCCTGGTGGTCGGCGGTGAGGATTGGTGGTTGAGGGGCGAGTTGTGACGGGTTAAAAAGGGGGGTGCGCGTGTGTCGGGTTGTGTGTTGTTTTTGGATTAATTTTGTTACGGGTTTTATTTTAATAAGTCGGGAATGTGTATACTTCTATTATTACATTATTAGTTTTGATTATTAAGTTAATATTAAGTAGCAGTGACGGAATAATGTATTTAAGTTTTGAGTCGGGATTTTATTTCGGGAAGGTTACTATTTTTAGTAACCTGCTATTTTTGGTAATTGCTATTTTGGGAACTTCCCATTTTAGGAAACTTTCTATTTTGGGTAACTTATATTTTTAGTAATTTCTAAATTGGGAAAGTTTCTACTTATAGTAACTTTTGATTATGGGAACGGGATTAGTAAGAGAATTAATTATGTTATATATATGTTTAGGTGGCGAGTTTCGGTGGAGTACTTCGATCTGCAGCTTAGCTTATCACCGCTATTTGAGGTAGGGGAATACACTGGACTTGGTATAGTACTATGTGACTGGATTGACTAAATCGGTGATTTACATGTTATAATATGATTGCCTGATTTCATTTCGTTAAGTACTATTGTTGAATTGTTTTATTATATCATTACATTGGAGTTGGTGGAGGTGGTGATGATGACGTTGTGATAAGGCCCGGCGGGTTCTGCAGACTTGCCCTGGTGTCCTCAACAAGGAAATGGCGAGATCGGCTAAGGTCGATATTTATAGTCTACCGGGATCGGTATGGCTGGGTTGTCCGGGTTATGAGTTGTGATGGCGGTGGTGGTGATGGAGGAGCATGTGTTTCATGTTATTCTTATTGTATTACCTACTCGGCTTCGTGGGCGACCCCGTGTATTCGTGTACGCCTGTGATGATCCAATTATTGGGGAGCAGATTGACAGGTATTCAGAGACTGATGGGAGCTGGCCGGGAAGAGAGCTTGGATGACTGACTTAGTGCCTAGCCCACCTTAGTCTTTTTAGTAGTTTTATCAGACTTATCTTTTAGTCGTATTTAGAGACTTTGTTTTAATTTCAGTTGTAATTTCACTATAAACATTATAATAAAGTACTGTGTTTCTTTCCTTTGTTATCTACTGCCTCGGGTTTCCGAGATGGTAACACCGTCATTTATCTGAGGAGACCTAGTTCAGGCCCTTAAATAAATGGGGGTGTTACATCAACGGAAGACATTTGGGGTGCCGGTGTGCCACAAACCAGCATTCGACGAAACTCGGATTATCGTGAAAAATGTGTTAAAGCTCGTTATTTGAGGCTGAAATCGAACAGGTTGATTCCCTAAATGAGCTCGGACGCGCGATTGAAAAACAGGGAGAAAAAGAAACAGGTTCCGGTACGACCTTCGGAACGGCTGAAATTGAAGTGTATAATACACGGTTTTCGGGATTCCGGAATAAAATTCTCCGTAAATCACATAAAAAGTTACTCGGGTCAGATAAAGCGGCCACACAAAGTTTGAGCACCAACGGAAGACATTTGAGGGTGCCGGTGTGCCACAAACCAGCATTCGCCGAAACTCGGATTATCGTGAAAAATGTGTTAAAGCTCGTTATTTGAGGCTGAAATCGAACAGGTTGATTCCTGAAATGAGCTCGGACGCGTGATAAAAGAAGAGGGAGAAAAAGAAACAGGTTCCGGTACGACCTTCCGAACGGCTGAAATTGAAGTGTATAATACACGGTTTCGGGATTCCGGGGTCCCGGAATAAAATTCCCCGGAAATCACATAGAATGTTCCTCGGGTCAGATAAAGCGGCCACGCAAAGGTTGAGCACCAACGGAAGACATTTGGGGGTGCCGGTGTGCCAAAACCAAAGATTCGCCAAACTCGGATTATCGTGAAAAATGTGTTAAAGCTCGTTATTTGAGGTTGAAATCGAACCGGTTGATTCCTGAAATCGAACAGGTTGATTCCTGAAATGAGCTTGGACGCGTGATTGAAAAACAGGAGAAAAAGAAACAGTTCCGATCGACCTTCCGAACTAGTGAAATTGAAGTGTATAATACACGGTTTTTTTTTTCTTGATTCCGGTCCCGAATAAAATTTTCCGTAAATCACATAGAATGTGCATCGGGTTAGATAAAGCGGCCACGCATAGTTTTCGCATCAACGGAAGACATTTGGAGGTGCGGTGTGCCACAAAACAAAGATTCGACGAAACTCGGATTATCGTGAAAAATGTGTTAAAGCTCTATATTTGAGTCTGAAATCGAACAGGTTGATTCCTGAAATGAGCTCGGACGCGTGATTTAAAAACAGGAGAAAAAGAAACAGTTCCTAGTGCGACCTTCCGAACGGTCAAAAATTGAAGTGTATAATACACGGTTTCGGGATTCCGGTCCCGGAATAAAATTCCCAAAATCACATAGAATGTTCCTCGGTCGATAAATCGGCCACGCAAAGTTTGAGCACCAACGGAAGACATTTGGGGTGCCGGTGTGTACCTGACAAACCAAAGATTCGCCGAAACTCGGATTATCGTGAAAAATGTGTTAAAGCTCGTTATTTGAGGCTGAAATCGAACAGGTTATTTCCTGAAATCGAACAGGTTGATTCATGAAATGAGCTCAGTCGCGTGATTGAAAAACAGGGAGAAAAAAAAAACAGGTTCCGGTACGACCTTCCGAACGGCTCAAGTTGAAGTGTATAATACACAGTTTTCGGGATTCCGGGGTCTCGTAATAAAATTCTCCGGAAATCAAATAGAAAGTTTCTCGGGTCAGATAAAGCGGCCACGCAAAGTTTGAGTACCAACGGAAGACATTTGGGGGTGCTTGGTGTGCCTGAAAACCAAAGATTCGCCGAAACTCGGATTATCGTGAAAAATGTGTTAAAGCTCGTTATTTGAGGTGAAATCGAACGAGTTGATTCCTAAAATGAGCTCGGACGCGTGATAGAAGAACAGGAGAAAAAGAAACAGTTCCGATCGACCTTCCGAACGGTTTGAAATTGAAGTGTATAATACACGGTTTTGAGATTAAAGTCCCGGAATAAAATTCCCAAAATCACATAGAATGTTCCTCGGGTCAGATAAATCGGCCACGCAAAGTTTGAGCACCAACGGAAGACATTTGGGGTGCCGGTGTGCCACAAACCAAAGATTCGCCAAACTCGGATTATCGTGAAAAATGTGTTAAAGCTCGTTATTTGAGGCTGAAATCGAACCGTTGATTCCTGAAATCGAACAGGTTGATTCCTGAAACGAGCTTGGACGCGTGATTGAAAAACAGGGAGAAAAAGAAACAGGTTCCGGTACGACCTTCCGAACGGCTAAAATTGAAGTGTATAATACACGGTTTTTTTCGGGATTCCGGGGTCCCGGAATAAAATTTTCCAGAAATCACATAGAATGTGCATCGGGTCAGATAAAGCAGCCACGCATAGTTTTCACATCAACGGAAGACATTTGGGGGTGCCGGTGTGCCCCAAACTAGCATTCGACGAAACTCGGATTATCGTGAAAAATGTGTTAAAGCTCGTTATTTGAGGCTGAAATCGAACAGGTTGATTCCCTAAATGAGCTCGGACGCGTGATTGAAAAAAAAAGGAGAAAAAGAAACGGTTCCTGATTTACCTTCTAACGACCGAAATTGAAGTGTATAATACACGGTTTTCGGGATTCCGGAATAAAATTCTCCGTAAATCACATAAAAAGTTCCTCGGGTCGATAAAGCGGCCACGCAAAGTTTGAGCACCAACGGAAGACATTTGGGGGTGCCGGTGTGCCACAAACCAAAATTCGCCGAAACTCGGATTATCGTGAAAAATGTGTTAAAGCTCGTTATTTGAGGTGAAATCGAACAGGTTGATTCCCGAAATGAGCTCGGACGCGTGATAGAAGAACAGGAGAAAAAGAAACAGTTCCTGATTTACCTTCCGAACGGTACGAATTGAAGTGTATAATACACGGTTTTGGGATTCCTGGGTCCCGAATAAAATTCCCAAATCACATAGAATGTTCCTCGGGTCAGATAAAGCGGCCACGCAAAGGTTGAGCACCAACGGAAGACATTTGGGGGTGCTTGGTGTGCCACAAACCAAAGATTCGCCAAACTCGGATTATCGTGAAAATGTGTTAAAGCTCGTTATTTGAGGTGAAAATCGAACCGGTTGATTCCTGAAATCGAACAGTTGATTCCTGAAATGAGCTCGGACGCGTGATTGAAAAACAAGGAGAAAAAGAAACAGGTTCCTGTACGACCTTCCGAACGGCTGAAATTGAAGTGTATAATACACGGTTTTTTCGGGATTCCGGGTCCCGGAATAAAATTTTCCGAAATCACATAGAATGTGCATCGGGTCGATATAAAGCGGCCACGCATAGTTTTCGCATCAACGGAAGACATTTGGAGGTGCCGGTGTGCCACAAAACAACATTCGACGAAACTCGGATTATCGTGAAAAATGTGTTAAAGCTCTTTATTTGAGGTTTGAAATCGAACAAAGTTGATTCCAAATGAGCTCGGACGCGTGATTTAAAAACAGGAGAAAAAGAAACAGGTTCCGATTTAACTTCGAACGGCAGTGAAATTGAAGTGTATAATACACGGTTTCGGATTCCAGGGTCCCTAATAAAATTCTCCGTAAATCACATAGAAAGTTACTCGGGTCGATAAAGCGGCCACACAAAGTTTGAGCACCAACGGAAGACATTTGGGGGTGCGGTGTGCCTAAACCAAAGATTCGCCAAACTCGGATTATCGTGAAAAATGTGTTAAAGCTCGTTATTTGAGGCTGAAATCGAACCGGTTGATTCCTCAAATCGAACGGTTGATTCTGAAATGAGCTTGGACGCGTGATTGAAAAACAGGAGAAAAAGAAACAGTTCCGTACGACCTTCCGAACGGCCGAAATTGAAGTGTATAATACACGGTTTTTTTCGGATTCCGGGGTCACGGAATAAAATTTTCCGAAAATCACATAGAATGTGCATCGGGTCGATAAAGCGGCCACGCATAGTTTTCGTGCATCAACGGAAGACATTTGGGGGTGCGGTGTGCCACAAACCAAAGATTCGACGAATCTCGGATTATCGTGAAAAATGTGTTAAAGCTCGTTATTTGAGGCTGAAATCGAACAGGTTGATTCCCTAAATGAGCTCGGACGCGTGATTGAAAAAAGGAGAAAAAGAAACAGTTCCTGACGACCTTCGGGCAGGCTGAAATTGAAGTGTATAATACACGGTTTTCGGGATTCCGGAATAAAATTCTCCGTAAATCACATAAAAAGTTACTCGGGTCAGATAAAGCGGCCACACAAAGTTTGAGCACCAACGGAAGACATTTGGGAGTGCTTGGTGTGTAAAACCAAAGATTCGCCGAAACTCGGATTATCGTGAAAAATGTGTTAAAGCTCGTTATTTGAGGCAAATCGAATGATTGATTCCTGAAATGAGCTCGGACGCGTGATAAAAGAACAGGAGAAAAAGAAACAGGTTCCGGACGACCTTCCGAACGGCAAAATTGAAGTGTATAATACACGGTTTTCGGATTCCGGGTCCTGAATAAAATTCCCGGAAATCACATAGAATGTTCCTCGGGTCGATATAAGCGGCCACGCAAAGGTTGAGCACCAACGGAAGACATTTGGGGGTGCCGGTGTGCCACAAACCAAGATTCGCAAAACTCGGATTATCGTGAAAAATGTGTTAAAGCTCGTTATTTGAGGCTGAAATCGAACCGGTTGATTCCTGAAATCGAACAGGTTGATTCCTGAAATGAGCTTGGACGCGTGATTGAAAAAAAGGGAGAAAAAGAAACAGGTTCCGGTACGACCTTCCGAACGGTTGAAATTGAAGTGTATAATACACGGTTTTTTTCGGGATTCCGGTCCCTAATAAAATTTTCCGGAAATCACATAGAATGTGCATTGGGTCAGATAAAGCGGCCACGCATAGTTTTCGCATCAACGGAAGACATTTGGAGGTGCCGGTGTGCCACAAACCAGCATTCGACGAAACTCGGATTATCGTGAAAAATGTGTTAAAGCTCATTATTTGAGGCTGAAATCGAACAGGTTGAGACCTGAAATCGAACAGGTTGATTCCTGAAATGAGCTCGGACGCGTGATTGAATAACAGGGAGAAAAAGAAACAGGTTCGGGTACGACCTTCCGAACGGCCGAAATTGAAGTGTATAATACACGGCTTTTCGGGATTCTGGGGTCCCGGAATAAAATTCTTTGGAAATAACATAGAAAGTTCCTCGGGTCAGATAAAGCGGCCACGCAAAGTTTGAGCACCGATGGAAGATATTCTGGGTGCCATGTGCCACAAACCAAGATTCGCTGCGAACTCCTGGATTATCGTGAAAAATGTGTTAAAGCTCGTTATTTGAGGCTGAAATCGAACAGGTTGATTCCTGAAATCGTACGGGTTGATTCCTGAAATGAGCTCAGTCGCGTGATTGAAAAACAGGGAGAAAAAGAAACAGGTTCCGGTACGACCTTCCGAACGGTTGAAATCACAGTGTATAATACACGGTTTTTAGGGATTCCGGGTCCCGAATAAAATTCTCCGAAATCACATAGAAAGTTCCTCGGGTCAGATAAAGCGGCCACGCAAAGTTTGAGCACCAACGGAAGACATTTGGGGGTGCCGGTGTGCCACAAATCAGCATTCGCCTAAACTCAGATTATCGTGAAAAATGTGTTAAAGCTCGTTATTTGAGGCTTTAATCGAACGGGTTGATTCCCGAAATGAGTTCGACGCGTGATTGAAAGACAGTAGAAATGGAAATAGGTTCCGATTTACCTTCCGAACGGTGAAATTGAAGTGTATAATACACGGTTTTTCTAGGTATTGGGTCCCTAATAAAATTCCCGGAAATAACATAGAAAGTTCCTCGGGTCAGATAAAGAGGCCACGCAAAGTTTTAGCACCAATGGAAGATATTTGGGGGTGCCAAAGTGCCACAAACCAAAGATTCTGGCGAAACTCGGATTATCGTGAAAATGTGTTAAAGCTCGTTATTTGAGGCAAATCAAATCGAACGACTTGATTCTGAAATGAGCTCGATCGCGTGATTGAAAAACAGGAGAAAAAGAAACAGTTCCTGCGACCTTCCGAACGGTTGAAATTACAAATGTATAATACACGGTTTTTAGGGATTCCGGAATAAAATTCTCCGGAAATCACATAGAAGTTCCTCGGGTCGATAAAGCGGCCACGCAAAGTTTGAGCACCAACGGAAGACATTTGGGGGTGCCGGTGTGCCACAAATCAGCATTCGCCTAAACTCGGATTATCGTGAAAAATGTGTTAAAGCTCGTTATTTGAGGCTGAAATCGAACAGGTTGATTCCTGAAATCGAACAGGTTGATTCCTGAAATGAGTCAGACGCGTGATTGAAAAATAGGTAGAAATGGAAATAGGTTCCGGTACGACCTTCCGAACGGCTGAAATTGAAGTGTATAATACACGGTTTTTTTGGATTCCGGGGTCCCGGAATAAAATTCGTCGGAAATCACATAGAAAGTTCCTCGGGTCAGATAAAGCGGCCACGCAAAGTTTGAGCATCAACAGAAGACATTTGGGGATGCCGGTGTGTCACAAACCAACATTCGCCGAAACTCGGATTATCGTGAAAAAAGTGTTAAAGCTCAATATTTGAGGCTGAAATCGAACAGGTCGTTTCCTGAAATCGAACAGGTTGATTCATGACATGAGCTCAGTCGCGTGATTGAAAAACAGGGAGAAAAAGAAACAGGTTTCGGTACGACCTTCCGAACGGCTCAAATTGAAGTGTATAATACACGGTTTTTTTCGGGATTCCGGGGTCCCGGAATAAAATTTTCCGGAAATCACATAGAATGTGCATCGGGTCAGATAAAGCGGCCACGCATAGTTTTCGCATCAACGGAAGACATTTGGAGGTGCCGGTGTGCCACAAAACAGCATTCGACGAAACTCGGATTATCGTGAAAAATGTGTTAAAGCTCGTTATTTGAGGCTGAAATCGAACAGGTTGTTTCCTGAAATGAGATCGGACGCGTGATAGAAGAACAGGGAGAAAAAGAAACAGGTTCCGGTACGACCTTCCGAACGGCTGAAATTGAAGTGTATAATACACGGTTTTCGGGATTCCGGGGTCTCGGAATAAAATTCCCCGGAAATCACATAGAATGTTCCTCGGGTCAGATAAAGCGGCCACGCAAAGTTTGAGCACTAAGGGACGACATTTGGGGGTGCCGGTGTGCCACAAACCAGCATTCTCCGAAACTCGGATTATCGTGAAAATTGTGTTAAAGCTCGTTATTTGAAGCTGAAATCGAACAGGTTGATTCCTGAAATGAGCTCGGACGCGTGATTGAAAAACAGGGAGAAAAAGAAACAGGTTCGGATACGACCTTCCGAACGGCCGAAATTGAAGTGTATAATACTAGACTTTTCGGGATTTCGGGGTCCCGGAATAAAATTATGCGGAAATAACATAGAAAGTTCATCGGGTCAGATAAAGCGGCCACGCAAAGTTTGAGCACCAACGGAAGACATTTGGGGGTGCCGGTGTGCCACAAATCAGCATTCGCCTAAACTCGGATTATCGTGAAAAATGTGTTAAAGCTCGTTATTTGAGGCTGAAATCGAACAGGTTGATTCCTGAAATGAGTTCAGACGCGTGATTGAAAAACAGGTAGAAATGGAAATAGGTTCCGGTACGACCTTCCGATCGGCTGAAATTGAAGTGTATAATACATGGTTTTTCGGTAATGCGGGGTCCCGGAATAAAATTCTCCGGAAATAACATAGAAAGTTCCTCGGGTCAGATAAAGAGGCCACGCAAAGTTTTAGCACCAATGGAAGATATTTGGGGGTGCCAGTGTGCCACAAACCAGCATTCGGCGAAACTCGGATTATCGTGAAAAATGTGTTAAAGCTCGTTATTTGAGGCTGAAATCGAACAGGTTGATTCCTGAAATCGAACAGGTTGAATCCTGAAATGAGCTCAGTCGCGTGATTGAAAAACAGGGAGAAAAAGAAACAGGTTCCGGTACGACCTTCCGAACGGTTCAAATTACAGTGTATAATACACGGTTTTTAGGGATTCCGGGGTCCCGGAATAAAATTCTCCGGAAATCACATAGAAGTTCCTCGGTTCGATAAAGCGGCCACGCAAAGTTTGAGCACCAACGGAAGATATTTGGGGGTGCCGGTGTGCCACAAATCAGCATTCGCCTAAACTCGGATTATCGTGAAAAATGTGTTAAAGCTCGTTATTTGAGGCTGAAATCGAACAGGTTGATTCCTGAAATCGAACAGGTTGATTCCTGAAATGAGCTCAGACGCGTGATTGAAAAATAGGTAGAAATGGAAATAGGTTCCGGGACGACCTTCCGAACGGTGAAATTGAAGTGTATAATACACGGTTTTTCGGGATTCCGGTCCCTAATAAAATTCGCCGAAATCACATAGAAAGTTCCTCGGGTCAGATAAAGCAGCCACGCAAAGTTTGAGCATCAACGGAAGACATTTGGGGATGCCGGTGTGCCACAAACCAGCATTCGCCGAAACTCGGATTATCGTGAAAAATGTGTTAAAGCTCGTTATTTGAGGCTGAAATCGAACAGGTTGATTCCTGAAATCGTACGGGTTGATTCCTGAAATGAGCTCAGTCGCGTGATTGAAAAACAGGGAGAAAAAGAAGCAGGTTCCGGTACGACCTTCCGAACGGTTGAAATCACAAACAGTATAATACACGGTTTTTAGGGATTCCGGTCCCGAATAAAATTCTCCGAAAATCACATAGAAAGTTCCTCGGGTCGATAAAGCGGCCACGCAAAGTTTGAGCACCAACGGAAGACATTTGGGGGTGCCGGTGTGCCACAAATCAGCATTCGCCTAAACTCAGATTATCGTGAAAAATGTGTTAAAGCTCGTTATTTGAGGCTTTAATCGAACGGGTTGATTCCTGAAATGAGTTCAGACGCGTGATTGAAAGACAGGTAGAAATGGAAATAGGTTCCGATTTACCTTCCGAACGGCTGAAATTGAAGTGTATAATACACGGTTTTTCGGATTGCGGGGTCCCTAATAAAATTCCCCAAAATAACATAGAAAGTTCCTCGGGTCAGATAAAGAGGCCACGCAAAGTTTTAGCACCAATGGAAGATATTTGGGGTGCCAGTGTGCCACAAACCAAAGATTCGGCGAAACTCGGATTATCGTGAAAATGTGTTAAAGCTCGTTATTTGAGGTCAAATCGAACAAAGTTGATTCCCAAATGAGCTCAGTCGCGTGATTGAAAAACAGGGAGAAAAAGAAACAGGTTCCGGTACGACCTTCCGAACGGTTGAAATTACAGTGTATAATACACGGTTTTTAGGGATTCCGGGGTCCCGGAATAAAATTCTCCGGAAATCACATAGAAGTTCCTCGGGTCGATAAAGCGGCCACGCAAAGTTTGAGCACCAACGGAAGACATTTGGGGGTGCCGGTGTGCCACAAATCAGCATTCGCCTATACTCGGATTATCGTGAAAAATGTGTTAAAGCTCGTTATTTGAGGCTGAAATCGAACAGGTTGATTCCTGAAATCGAACAGGTTGATTCCTGAAATGAGTCAGACGCGTGATTGAAAAATAGGTAGAAATGGAAATAGGTTCCGGTACGACCTTCCGAACGGCTGAAATTGAAGTGTATAATACACGGTTTTTTTGGATTCCGGGGTCCCGGAATAAAATTCGTCGGAAATCACATAGAAAGTTCCTCGGGTCAGATAAAGCGGCCACGCAAAGTTTGAGCATCAACAGAAGACATTTGGGGATGCCGGTGTGTCACAAACCAACATTCGCCGAAACTCGGATTATCGTGAAAAAAGTGTTAAAGCTCAATATTTGAGGCTGAAATCGAACAGGTCGTTTCCTGAAATCGAACAGGTTGATTCATAACATGAGCTCAGTCGCGTGATTGAAAAACAGGGAGAAAAAGAAACAGTTTCGACGACCTTCCGAACGGCTCAAATTGAAGTGTATAATACACGGTTTTTTTTTTCGGATTCCGGTCCCGAATAAAATTTTCCAGAAATCACATAGAATGTGCATCGGGTCAGATAAAGCGGCCACGCATAGTTTTCGCATCAACGGAAGACATTTGGAGGTGCCGGTGTGCCACAAAACAGCATTCGACGAAACTCGGATTATCGTGAAAAATGTGTTAAAGCTCGTTATTTGAGGCTGAAATCGAACAGGTTGTTTCCTGAAATGAGATCGGACGCGTGATAGAAGAACAGGAGAAAAAGAAACAGTTCCGACGACCTTCCGAACGGCCGAAATTGAAGTGTATAATACACGGTTTCGGGATTCCGGTCCCTAATAAAATTCCCTAAATCACATAGAATGTTCCTCGGGTCAGATAAAGCGGCCACGCAAAGTTTGAGCACTAAGGGACGACATTTGGGGGTGCCGGTGTGCCACAAACCAGCATTCTCCGAAACTCGGATTATCGTGAAAAATGTGTTAAAGCTCGTTATTTGAAGTCAAAATCGAACAGTTGATTCCTGAAATGAGCTCGGACGCGTGATTGAAAAACAGGGAGAAAAAGAAACAGGTTCGGATACGACCTTCCGAACGGCCGAAATTGAAGTGTATAATACACGACTTTTCGGGATTTCGGGGTCCCGGAATAAAATTATGCGGAAATAACATAGAAAGTTCATCGGGTCAGATAAAGCGGCCACGCAAAGTTTGAGCACCAACGGAAGACATTTGGGGGTGCCGGTGTGCCACAAATCAGCATTCGCCTAAACTCGGATTATCGTGAAAAATGTGTTAAAGCTCGTTATTTGAGGCTGAAATCGAACAGGTTGATTCCTGAAATGAGTTCAGACGCGTGATTGAAAAACAGGTAGAAATGGAAATAGGTTCCGGTACGACCTTCCGATCGGCTGAAATTGAAGTGTATAATACATGGTTTTTCGGTAATGCGGGGTCCCGGAATAAAATTCTCCGGAAATAACATAGAAAGTTCCTCGGGTCAGATAAAGAGGCCACGCAAAGTTTTAGCACCAATGGAAGATATTTGGGGGTGCCAGTGTGCCACAAACCAGCATTCGGCGAAACTCGGATTATCGTGAAAAATGTGTTAAAGCTCGTTATTTGAGGCTGAAATCGAACAGGTTGATTCCTGAAATCGAACAGGTTGATTCCTGAAATGAGCTCAGTCGCGTGATTGAAAAACAGGGAGAAAAAGAAACAGGTTCCTAAATTTACGACCTTCCGAACGGTTGAAATTACGATGTATAATACACGGTTTTTAGGGATTCCGGAATAAAATTCTCCGGAAATCACATAGAAGTTCCTCGGTTCGATAAAGCGGCCACGCAAAGTTTGAGCACCAACGGAAGATATTTGGGGTGCCGGTGTGCCACAAATCAAAGATTCGCCTAAACTCGGATTATCGTGAAAAATGTGTTAAAGCTCGTTATTTGAGGCTGAAATCGAACAGGTTGATTCCTGAAATCGAACAGGTTGATTCCTGAAATGAGCTCAGACGCGTGATTGAAAAATAGGTAGAAATGGAAATAGGTTCCGGTACGACCTTCCGAACGGCTGAAATTGAAGTGTATAATACACGGTTTTTTTGGATTCCGGGGTCCCGGAATAAAATTCGTCGGAAATCACATAGAAAGTTCCTCGGGTCAGATAAAGCGGCCACGCAAAGTTTGAGCATCAACGGAAGACATTTGGGGATGCCGGTGTGTCACAAACCAACATTCGCCGAAACTCGGATTATCGTGAAAAATGTGTTAAAGCTCGTTATTTGAGGCTGAAATCGAACAGGTTGATTCCTGAAATCGTACGGGTTGATTCCTGAAATGAGCTCAGTCGCGTGATTGAAAAACAGGAGAAAAAGAAGCGAGTTCCAGACGACCTTCCGAACGGTTGAAATCACAGTGTATAATACACGGTTTTTAGGGATTCCGGGTCCCTAATAAAATTCTCCGGAAATCACATAGAAAGTTCCTCGGGTCTGATAAAGCGGCCACGCAAAGTTTGAGCACCAACGGAAGACATTTGGGGTGCCGGTGTGCCAAATCAAGATTCGCCTAAACTCGATTATCGTGAAAAATGTGTTAAAGCTCGTTATTTGAGGCTGAAATCGAACGGGTTGATTCCTGAAATGAGTTCAGACGCGTGATTGAAAGACAGGTAGAAATGGAAATAGGTTCCGGTACGACCTTCCGAACGGCTGAAATTGAAGTGTATAATACACGGTTTTTCGGTATTGCGGGTCCCTAATAAAATTCCCCGGAAATAACATAGAAAGTTCCTCGGGTCAGATAAAGAGGCCACGCAAAGTTTTAGCACCAATGGAAGATATTTGGGGGTGCCAAAGGTGTGCCACAAACCAAAGATTCTAAAAAACTCGGATTATCGTGAAAAATGTGTTAAAGCTCGTTATTTGAGGTCAAATCGAAATCGAAAGTTGATTCTGAAATGAGCTCGGTCGCGTGATTGAAAAACAGGGAGAAAAAGAAACAGGGTTCCTGTTTACCTTCCGAACGGTTGAAATTACAAAGTGTATAATACACGGTTTTTAGGGATTCCGGAATAAAATTCTCCGGAAATCACATAGAAGTTCCTCGGGTCGATAAAGCGGCCACGCAAAGTTTGAGCACCAACGGAAGACATTTGGGGTGCTTGGTGTGCCAAAATCAGCATTCGCCTATACTCGGATTATCGTGAAAAATGTGTTAAAGCTCGTTATTTGAGGCTGAAATCGAACAGGTTGATTCCTGAAATCGAACAGGTTGATTCCTGAAATGAGTCAGACGCGTGATTGAAAAATAGGTAGAAATGGAAATAGGTTCCGGTACGACCTTCCGAACGGCTGAAATTGAAGTGTATAATACACGGTTTTTTTGGATTCCGGGGTCCCGGAATAAAATTCGTCGGAAATCACATAGAAAGTTCCTCGGGTCAGATAAAGCGGCCACGCAAAGTTTGAGCATCAACAGAAGACATTTGGGGATGCCGGTGTGTCACAAACCAACATTCGCCGAAACTCGGATTATCGTGAAAAAAGTGTTAAAGCTCAATATTTGAGGCTGAAATCGAGCAATGTCGTTTCCTGAAATCGAACAGGTTGATTCATGACATGAGCTCAGTCGCGTGATTGAAAAACAGGGAGAAAAAGAAACAGGTTTCGGTACGACCTTCCGAACGGCTCAAATTGAAGTGTATAATACACGGTTTTTTTCGGGATTCCGGGGTCCCGGAATAAAATTTTCCGGAAATCACATAGAATGTGCATCGGGTCAGATAAAGCGGCCACGCATAGTTTTCGCATCAACGGAAGACATTTGGAGGTGCCGGTGTGCCACAAAACAGCATTCGACGAAACTCGGATTATCGTGAAAAATGTGTTAAAGCTCGTTATTTGAGGCTGAAATCGAACAGGTTGTTTCCTGAAATGAGATCGGACGCGTGATAGAAGAACAGGGAGAAAAAGAAACAGGTTCCGGTACGACCTTCCGAACGGCTGAAATTGAAGTGTATAATACACGGTTTTCGGGATTCCGGTCCCGAATAAAATTCCCGAAATCACATAGAATGTTCCTCGGTCGATAAAGCGGCCACGCAAAGTTTGAGCACTAAGGGACGACATTTGGGGGTGCCGGTGTGCCACAAACCAGATTCTCCGAAACTCGGATTATCGTGAAAAATGTGTTAAAGCTCGTTATTTGAGGTCGAAATCGAACAGGTTGATTCCTGAAATGAGCTCGGACGCGTGATTGAAAAACAGGGAGAAAAAGAAACAGGTTCGGATACGACCTTCCGAACGGCCGAAATTGAAGTGTATAATACACGACTTTTCGGGATTTCGGGGTCCCTAATAAAATTATGCGGAAATAACATAGAAAGTTCCTCGGGTCGATAAAGCGGCCACGCAAAGTTTGAGCACCAACGGAAGACATTTGGGGGTGCTTGGTGTGCCACAAATCGATTCGCCTAAACTCGGATTATCGTGAAAAATGTGTTAAAGCTCGTTATTTGAGGTTTGAAATCGAACAGGTTGATTCCCGAAATGAGTTCGACGCGTGATTGAAAAAAAGTAGAAATGGAAATAGGTTCCGACGACCTTCCGATCGGTGAAATTGAAGTGTATAATACATGGTTTTTCGGAATGCGGGTCCCTAATAAAATTCTCCGGAAATAACATAGAAAGTTCCTCGGGTCAGATAAAGAGGCCACGCAAAGTTTTAGCACCAATGGAAGATATTTGGGGGTGCCAGTGTGCCACAAACCAGCATTCGGCGAAACTCGGATTATCGTGAAAAATGTGTTAAAGCTCGTTATTTGAGGTCAAATCGAACAGGTTGATTCCCAAATCGAACAAAGTTGATTCCCGAAATGAGCTCGATCGCGTGATTGAAAAACAGGAGAAAAAGAAACAGTTCCTGATTTACCTTCCGAACGGTTGAAATTACAAAGTATAATACACGGTTTTTAGGGATTCCTGGTCCCTAATAAAATTCTCCGGAAATCACATAGAAGTTCCTCGGTTCGATAAAGCGGCCACGCAAAGTTTGAGCACCAACGGAAGATATTTGGGGGTGCTGTGCCTACAAATCGCATTCGCCTAAACTCGGATTATCGTGAAAAATGTGTTAAAGCTCGTTATTTGAGGTCAAATCGAACAAAGTTGATTCCTGAAATCGAACAGGTTGATTCCTGAAATGAGCTCAGACGCGTGATTGAAAAATAGGTAGAAATGGAAATAGGTTCCGGTACACCTTCCGAACGGCTGAAATTGAAGTGTATAATACACGGTTTTTTTGGGATTCCGGGGTCCCGGAACAAAATTCCTCGGAAATCACATAGAAAGTTCCTCGGGTCAGATAAAGCGGCCACGCAAAGTTTGAGCATCAACGGAAGACATTTGGGGATGCCGGTGTGTCACAAACCAACATTCGCCGAAACTCGGATTATCGTGAAAAATGTGTTAAAGCTCAATATTTGAGGCTTAAATCGAACAGGTTGTTTCCTGAAATCGAACAGGTTGATTCATGAAATGAGCTCAGTCGCGTGATTGAAAAACAGGGAGAAAAAGAAACAGGTTTCGGTACGACCTTACGAACGGCTCAAATTGAAGTGTATAATACACGGTTTTAATTCGGTCTCGGAATAAAATTCTCCGGAAATCACATAGAAAGTTTCTCGGGTCAGATAAAGCGGCCACGCAAAGTTTGAGTACCAACGGAAGACATTTGGGGGTGCCGGTGTGCCACAAACCAACATTCGCCGAAACTCGGTTTATCGTGAAAAATGTGTTAAAGCTCGTTATTTGAGGCTGAAATCGAACAGGTTGATTCCTGAAATGAGCTCGGACGCGTGATAGAAGAACAAGGAGAAAAAGAAACAGGTTCCGGTACGACCTTCCGAACGGCTGAAATTGAAGTGTATAATACACGGTTTTCGGGATTCCGGGGCCCCGGAATAAAATTCCCCGGGAATCACATAGAATGTTCCTCGGGTCAGATAAAGCGACCACGCAAAATTTGAGCACCAACGGAAGACATTTGGGGGTGCCGGTGTGCCACAAACCAGCATTCGCCGAAACTCGAATTATCGTGAAAAATGTGTTAAAGCTCGTTATTTGAGGCTGAAATCGAACATGTTGATTCCTGAAAACTAACAGGTTGATTCCTGAAATGAGCTTGGACGCGTGATTGAAAAACAGGGAGAAAAAGAAACAGGTTCCGGTACGACCTTCCGAACGGCTGAAATTGAAGTGTATAATACACGGTTTTTTTCGGGATTTCGGGGTCCCGTAATAAAATTTTCCGGAAATCACATAGAATGTTCATCGGGTCAGATAAAGCGGCCACGCATAGTTTTCGCATCAACGAAAAACATTTGGGGGTGCCGGTGTGCCACAAACCAACATTCGACGAAACTCGGATTATCGTGAAAAATGTGTTAAAGCTCGTTATTTGAGGTCAAAATCGAACAAGTTGATTCCTGAAATGAGCTCGGACGCGTGATTGAAAAACAGGAGAAAAAGAAACAGTTCCTGTTTACGACCTTGAACGGCCAAATTGAAGTGTATAATACACGGTTTTCGGGATTCCGGGTTCCGAATAAAATTCTCCGAAAATCACATAGAAAGTTCCTCGGGTCGATAAAGCGGCCACGCAAAGTTTGAGCACCAACGGAAGACATTTGGGGGTGCTTGGTGTGCCATAAACCAAAGATTCTCCAAACTCTGGATTATCGTGAAAAATGTGTTAAAGCTCGTTATTTGAGGCTGAAATCGAAGAGATTGATTCCTGAAATGAGCTTGGACGCGTGATTGAAAAACAGGGAGAAAAAGAAACAGTTCCTGTTTACCTTCCGAACGGTAAAATTGAATTGTATAATACACTTTTTTCGGGATTCCGGTCCCTAATAAAATTCTCCGGAAATCACATAGAAAGTTCATCGGGTCAGATAAAGCGGCCACACATAGTTTTCGCATCAACGGAAGACATTTGGGGGTGCCGGTGTGCCACAAACCAGCTTTCGACGAAACTCGGATTATCGTGAAAAATGTGTTAAAGCTCGTTATTTGAGGCTCAAATCGAACAGGTTGATTCCTGAAATGAGCTCCGACGCGTGATTGAAAAACAGGTAGAAAAAGAAACAGGTTCCGGTACGACTTTCCGAACGGCTGAAATTGAAGTGTATAATACACGGTTTTTCGGGATTCCGGGGTCCCGGAATAAAATTCTCCGGAAATCACATAGAAAGTTCCTCGGGTCAGATAAAGCGGCCACGCAAAGTTTTAGCGTCAACGGAAGACATTTGGGGGTGCCGGTGTGCCACAAACCAGCATTCGCCGAAACTCGGATTATCGTAAAAAATGTGTTAAAGCTCGTTATTTGAGGCTGAAATCGAACATGTTGATTCCTGAAATTGAACAGGTTGATTCCTGAAATGAGCTCGGACGCGTGATTGAAAAACAGCGAGAAAAAAAAATAGATTCGGGTACGACCTTTCGAACGACTAAAATTGAAGTGTATAATACACGGTTTTTCGGGATTCCGGGTTCCCGGAATAAAATTCTCCGGAAATAACATAGAAAGTTCCTCGGGTCAGATAAAGCGGCCACGTAAAGTTTGAGCACCAACGGAAGATATTTGGGGGTGCTGGTGTGCCACAAATCAGCATTCGCCTAAACTCGGATTATCGTGAAAAATGTGTTAAAGCTCGTTATTTGAGGCCGAAATCGAACAAAGTTGATTCCTGAAATCGAACAGGTTGATTCCTGAAATGAGCTCGACGCGTGATTGAAAAATAGGTAGAAATGGAAATAGGTTCCTCGACCTTCCGAACTACCAAATTGGAGTGTATAATACACGGTTTTTTTGGATTCCGGGGTCCCAGAATAAAATTCGTCGGAAATCACATAGAAAGTTCCTCGGGTCAGATAAAGCGGCCACGCAAAGTTTGAGCATCAACGGAAGACATTTGGGGATGCCGGTGTGTCACAAACCAACATTCGCCGAAACTCGGATTATCGTGAAAAATGTGTTAAAGCTCAATATTTGAGGCTGAAATCGAATAGGTTGTTTCCTGAAATCGAACAGGTTGATTCATGAAATGAGCTCAGTCGCGTGATTGAAAAACAGGGAGAAAAAGAAACAGGTTTCGGTACGACCTTCCGAACGGCTCAAATTGAAGTGTATAATACACGGTTTTCGGAATTCCGGGGTCTCGGAATAAAATTCTCCGGAAATCACATAGAAAGTTTCTCGGGTCAGATAAAGCGGCCACGCAAAGTTTGAGTACCAACGGAAGACATTTGGGGGTGCCGGTGTGCCACAAACCAACATTCGCCGAAACTCGGATTATCGTGAAAAATGTGTTAAAGCACGTTATTTGAGGCTGAAATCGAACAGGTTGATTCCTGAAATGAGCTCGGACGCGTGATAGAAGAACAAGAAGAAAAAGAAACAGGTTCCGGTACGACCTTCCGAACGGCTGAAATTGAAGTGTATAATACACGGTTTCGGATTCCGGCCCTGGAATAAAATTCCCCGGAAATCACATAGAATGTTCCTCGGGTCAGATAAAGCGGCCACGCAAAATTTGAGCACCAACGGAAGACATCTGGGGGTGCCGGTGTGCCACAAACCAGCATTCGCCGAAACTCGAATTATCGTGAAAAATGTGTTAAAGCTCGTTATTTGAGGCTGAAATCGAACATGTTGATTCCTGAAATCGAACAGGTTGATTCCTGAAATGATCTTGGACGTGTGATTGAAAAACAATGAGAAAAAGAAACAGGTTCCGGTACGACCTTCCGAACGGCTGAAATTGAAGTGTATAATACACGGTTTTTTTCGGGATTCCGGGGTCCCGTAATAAAATTTTCCGGAAATCACATAGAATGTTCATCGGGTCAGATAAAGCGGCCACGCATAGTTTTCGCATCAACGAAAAACATTTGGGGGTGCCGGTGTGCCACAAACCAGCTTTCGACGAAACTCGGATTATCGTGAAAAATGTGTTAAAGCTCGTTATTTGAGGCTGAAATCGAACAGGTTGATTCCTGAAATGAGCTCCGACGCGTGATTGAAAAACAGGTAGAAAAAGAAACAGGTTCCGGTACGACTTTCCGAACGGCTGAAATTGAAGTGTATAATACACGGTTTTTCGGGATTCCGGGGTCCCGGAATAAAATTCTCCGGAAATCACATAGAAAGTTCCTCGGGTCAGATAAAGCGGCCACGTAAAGTTTGAGCACCAACGGAAGATATTTGGGGGTGCCGGTGTGCCACAAACCAGCATTCGCCGAAATTCGGATTATCGTGAAAAACGTGTTAAAGCTCGTTATTTGAAGCTGAAATCGAACAGGTTGATTCCTGAAATCGAACAGGTTGATTCCAGAAATGAGCTCGGATGCGTGATTGAAAAACAGGTAGAAAAAGAAACAGGTTCCGGTACGACCTTCCGAACGGCTGAAATTGAAGTGTATAATACACGGTTTTTCGGGATTCCGGAATAAAATTCTCCGGAAATCACATAGAAAGTTCCTCGGGTCAGATAAAGCGGCCTCGCAAAGTTTGAGCATCAACGAAAGACATTTGGGGGTGCCAGTGTGCCACAAACTAGCATTCGCCGAAACTCGGATTATCGTGAAAAATGTGTTAAAGCTCGTTATTTGAGGCTGAAATCGAACAGGTTGTTTCCTGTAATCGAACAGGTTGATTCCTGAAATGAGCTCGAACGCTTGATTGAAAAACAGGGAGAAAAAAAACAGGTTCCGGTACGACCTTCCGAACGGCTCAAATTGAAGTGTATAATACACGGTTTTTCGGGATTCCGGGGTCCCGGAATAAAATTCTCCGGAAATCACATAGAAAGTTCCTCGGGTCAGATAAAGCGGCCACGCAAAGTTTGAGCATCAACGGAGGACATTTGGGGGTGCCGGTGTGCCACAAACCAGCATTCGCCGAAACTCGGATTATCGTGAAAAATGTGTTAAAGCTCGTTATTTGAGGTCAGAATCGAACAAAGTTGATTCCTGAAATCGAACAGGTTGATTCCTGAAATGATCTCGGACGCGTGATTGAAAAACAGGAGAAAAAGAAACATGTTCCGATTTACCTTCCGAACGGCTAAAATTGAAGTGTATAATACACGCTTTTTCGGATTCCGGTCCCGAATAAAATTTTCCGGAAATCACATAAAAAGTTCCTCGGGTGAGATAAAGCGGCCACGCAAAGTTTGAGTACCAACGGAAGACATTTGGGGGTGCCGGTGTGCCAAAAACCAAAGATTCGCCGAAACTCGGATTATCGTGAAAATGTGTTAAAGCTCGTTATTTGAGGCTTAAATCGAACAAGTTGATTCCTGAAATCGAACAGGTTGATTTCTGAAATGAGCTCGGACGCGTGATTGAAAAAACAGGTAGAAAAAGAAACAGTTACGGTACGACCTTCCGAACTACGGAAATTGAAGTGTATAATACACGGTTTTCGGGATTCCGGTCCCTAATAAAATTCTCTGAAATCACATAGAAAGTTCCTCGGGTCAGATAAAGCGGCCACGCAAAGTTTGAGCACCAACGGAAGACATTTGGGGGTGCGGGTGTGTCACAAACAAGCATTCGCCGAAACTCGGATTATCGTGAAAAATGTGTTAAACCTCGTTATTTGAGGCCGAAATCGAACAGGCGATTCCTGAAATCGAACAAAGTTGATTTACAAATGAGCTCGGACGCGTGATTGAAAAACAGGAGAAAAAGAAACAGGTTCGCACGACCTTCCGAACGGCCAAATTGAAGTGTATAATACACGCTTTTTCAGATTCCGGTCCCGAATAAAATTTTCCGGAAATCACATAAAAAGTTCCTCGGGTCAGATAAAGCGGCCACGCAAAGTTTGAGTACCAACGGAAGACATTTGGGGGTGCCGGTGTGCCACAAACTAGCATTCGCCGAAACTCGGATTATCGTGAAAAATGTGTTAAAGCTCGTTATTTGAGGCTTAAATCGAACAGGATGATTCCTGAAATCGAACAGGTTAATTCCTGAAATGAGCTCGGACGCGTGATTGAAAAACAGGTAGAAAAAGAAACAGGTTATGGTACGACCTTCTGAACGGCTGAAATTGAAGTGTATAATACACGGTTTTTCGGGATTCCGGTCCCTAATAAAATTTTCTCGAAATCACATAGAAAGTTCCTCGGGTCTGATAAAGCGGCCACGCAAAGTTTGAGCACCAACGGAAGACATTTGGGGTGCCGGTGTGCCACAAACAAGCATTCGCCGAAACTCGGATTATCGTGAAAATGTGTTAAAGCTCGTTATTTGAGGCCGAAATCGAACAGCCGATTCCTGAAATCGAACAAAGTTGATTCCTGAAATTAGCTCGGACGCATGATTGAAATTTAGGGAGAAAAAGAAACAGGTTCCGATGCGACCTTCCGAACGACTAAATTGAAGTGTATAATACACGGTTTTTCGGGATTCCGGGGTCCCGCAATAAAAATCTCCGGAAATCACATAGAAAGTTTCTCGGGTCAGATAAAGTGGCCACGCAATGTTTTCGCACCAACAGAATATATTTGGGGGTGCCGGTGTGCCATCAGAGATACCCGTATCCGTCGATATTGGAATTTATAGAGAACCCGACAAACACCCGATGATGATAGGACACATGTATTCTTTAGTTGTCATGGTCATTATTTGGAGCTCGTTTTACGAGGTAGAATGGGCGTCGTCGATGAAGTATTTTATTAATTTAAATGATATTTAAATTAATGTTTTTTAAAGGGAATTCATTTTATTATTTTAAATGATATTTAATTTAATGTTTTTTAGTGAGTTCATTTTGTTAATTTGAATGATATTTAAATTATGGTTTTTTAGGTAAATTCAATTTATTTTATTTTATTTTGAATTTATTTTCCCAAGTTTATTTTATTGAAAATAAAATAAATAATTGATTTGAAAAATCATTTTATGAGTATATTTGATTTGAAAAGTCATTTATTTTAATTTATTAATTGATTTGAAAAATCGTTTTTAAAAGCGAAGAACTCGTTTTTAACCGTGTGTTTTGAGCTCGATTTTAGCTCGGTTTTTAAGCCCGTTTCCTTTGCAAATTGGCACGAATCTCGAGTACATTAACCCACCTAGACCAATACCCATCAACCCATGTTCGAACCCCCTCACAAGCAGCCCAAATTCTCGTCCCAAACCCCTCACAAGCAGCCCGCAACCCAATCCCGTATGCCCTGTTTTGCAGCTCAATTCGCAAGCCCAAACCCGCTCCAAACACTACCAAGACCCGTACCCATTAACCCTAACCCATACCCTAGTATCCTACCCATATTATCCTAGCTTAATCACCAAGAAAACCCTCCTCAAACCCTCACAAAAATCGATGGACAGCAGCCATCCGTGAGCTAGCCCGATTTGCCTCCCCTCTCTTTTAACCTATTTTAACTCCTTATAAATACCACCCCTTCACCATACATTCATTCCTCTAAGTCCTCCATACATCCAAGCATCACATACAAGCTTTAAACCTCAGAAACAAACCCTAAACATCCTTCAAAAACCCTAAACAAAACCGACATACAAACTGAAACTGTTTGTGTGTCCTCTTCGAAAACCCTTTCGTTCCTCCATCAAAACTCCATAAAAATTAGAGTTTCTTGTTCCTAATTAACCACATAACATCCATCTACACATTAGACAAAGATTTACGAGCCAAATTGCCCTTGAGAGTACACGAGATCCCTCGAAAAACAGAGTGAAATAACACTCTGTTTTCGCGGTTTACTCTTGTCTGTCCAGTTCTGTTTGTGCTCGTTTTTCGTGCCCAATAACCCAAAACTAGCAGGGGTTGCTTTAAGATCCTTGTTCTCCTCTCTTTCTAGTTTCCAAAACATCTTTCGAATCGAATTTTCGTCGTGAAACGAGGGAGATATCACTGTTTTAAAATCGCTGTCCAGAAACTTTCCAAAACCCGTGTTTGCTTTGTTCTTCGTCGACGACGGCCTCTCGAGATAAAATCTACCATCGATTACGACCCAAGACGGTGTCAACGATACATGTAGGTTGAGGGTGCATCAAATCCCCTTCTCTTCTCTCTTTTTATTTCGTTTTTTTATGCCTTTTTTATTGTCTTTTTTTTGTTTGTTTTTTCGCTTGTTTATCGATTGTTTTAAATTAACTATGAAACTAGTTAGTCCGAGTATGAGTTAAAGTACCACTATGAACACCCGCGTTGACTTGAGATGGGAAAAGAAACCGCTACATCTGTCGGTCGTACCCCCCGTCTCATTTACATATCCTCGTGTTCAAGGTAGGGCATAAATAAAACAATTATCTAACTTTGTTCTTCGTTTTCGACCCCCTTTTGTTTCGGCCAAATCGACAGACCCTAAGACCCGTTGCATGTTAGTTTAACCTCTAGTTGTTAACCTATGACGTATTTAGATGACTTTAATTTAATTTAATAACCTAATTAGACACGATAGGTGGCTTCGACGTAAGTTATAAAATCAATCGACGATTCTGTAATTAATTGAATGCATCTCTCTCTTTCACCTAATTTCTCGCTAGTATAAGTGTGCGTGATTAGCACCTTCTTATTGACACTCGATGAGTTAAATTAATTAGCGAATTTGACCTAATTAGACCCTTTAGGCCGTGTAGAATGCACCCTTGCGCGACAATCAATCGACATCGTTTTTAACTCGTTTTCTAACTTGTTTCCTATCCCTTTTCGCAATCATTCGATCTAACCAATGAATCTAACTTAGGAACTAGTTTGGCTTTATCTTGGCCGTGGCTTTAGGCCGTGGGGTTAGCCACGTCTTTCTTTGTCTCGCTTTATCTCTTACCTTTCGTTCTTTGTCGTTTGTTAGCTTGTAATTTATCGTTGTTTATTGAGTTGTAATTTTCGAGTTTGTTTTACTTCTTTTGAGTCAAAACTTCTTCAAAAACCTTGGTCTTGTTTGGTTAGACGGTTGTTCCCCAATGCTTGTAGGAGCGTAGTAAACCGCATGTTGTTTAAAGCAACATGGCCCGGTTTATGCTAATGCATGCTTTGGCGCGTAGCCTTATGTCTAATTCGATGAGATTAAGCGCGAGCACGCATTACGAGGAGTGACCCAAGGACCGTGGGTCATGTGAGCCGTGGGCCACCCTCATGTGCACGGTTTTCAAGGCCCAATGGCCGTGTGTTTTGTGTCGTGTTTTGAGTTGTATGTAGCAATTGTAATTAGATCGAGTTGTAATTTATTTATCGTTGTGTCGGCATGAAATGCCTGGTTTGTAATAGGTAGATCCCAACGGCTCCCCCATTCCCCCTTAAGCCTTGTTTGTTTGCTTTACATGTTGTTAGATCAATCAACCCACATGCTAAATTACAACTTTGACAAAGTTAGTTTAGTTGCATCTAAAACGACATAGAAATTGTTGTCACATGATAGGGTTAAAACAACGTTTGCATATCATACATCGTACGTAGCTATGACCTTGTTTGAAATCCGACACTTGACTTAGTAGAGGCCGTTATCGACGGGCGGGGTTGGGTGTCCTTATGGGCTTCCCAACACGTACCCTCACCCCTTACTCAAGATCTATGGTTTGTGGATCCGTCTAAATACCATTGGATTACGAGAGTCATTCTAATCGAGTGATATAGGGTACAAGTCTTTATCTTTAATCACTCGTAGTCGATTGGCTTTATGCTTTTCGATGAAAGGTGTAAAGTTGACTTGAACGGTTCCAAGTTCCCAAAAAACTTGGTGGCGACTCTAATTTGTCTTAATTCGATTCGAAGGAACCTCGAGTCGATTATGCCTCGTGTGGATCCCGCGGACGCAGCTCCCGAGGGCCTTGTCCACGCTTTGGCGACTCCTACTGGGAAAAGAGGACTAGTTACACCGTGTTTCTAGGGTCTTTTCCTCCGAGGTGAAACTTGAAAAGAAAGTGTTGGAAAGTAAAACATTACTCATAGTGCTACGATTCATGCATAAACCCTTAAGGACTTACCCGGCCGTCCCGCGTTTCTTCGTGATGCGTGGGGGCGACGTCCCACTATGCCGGGAAGTCGCACATTGCTCGCTTCCACTTCGCCTCGCGTGGTTCTTGATGGTGGGGACGATCTTCTAGGTACTTTACCTTAAGACACCTTGCTGTATAAGACCGCAAAAGGATGGAGGGCATAGACCTTCTCGTAGAAGACTTGCCGAGACTTAGAGATGTCTAGGGGCATACATCCTTATAACATGAGAATGACAATGTGCAATGTGTTTTCCCGAGTCTTGTTTTTCGAAAATTCCAAGTCCTTTTCAAAACCGAACTTTTGAACAACTTACTTTCAAACCTAGCATGATTTTCAAAACGCGGAATGCTGCCCAAATAGGACTAGAATTTCGGCCCAAAACAAGCTTTTATAGCCGGCATGCTGCCCATTTCAAATCTCTTTTTTTCAAATCGATCATTCGTTTTTCAAAATCAATCCAAAATGTTTCCCGAACCTCAACCAAGCATGAAATGCGTCGAGTCGTGTCCGGGTCATGGCCGTGTTAGGCCGGGTTTGTTTCAAGAGTCTAGAACACGACCTTGTTGGGTCACCCAAACTCACCTCTTGGGCTTTGAGTCATGTTGGTCGACCTTTTGGTCTAGAATAGTCCACAAAAAACGTCCAAGCTAGGCCTTATGGACGTTTCACTCGGACCCATGGGCTATGTTAGCCCAATCACGGGTTTAGTCACACCAAGTCCAGTTTAGAATCGAGTTATGACAGTTTGAGTCATGTCGTTTTGTCGAGTCTAAAATGAACCGATGTCTAAATCAAACCGTGAGTTGAACCTTTGGTTAGTCAATCTCAAGTCGAGTCTTTGTTCAAGTCAAGTTGGGATCGTGTCCTTAAGTGTGCAGGGGCTCTTACTTTAAATATTGACTCGAAGACGGGTTTTCTTGTAGAAAGGCCGCCCAAAACCCGACGTCAAGCAATGGAAGATGCTATCAACAAGCTCACTGAGGCCGTGAACCTCATGATGACCCGAATGGATGTGATCGAGTCTAAGTTGGTTGAAGATTCCTCTTCATCTACCCCACCTCGACGATTTGGAGAAACGGTTCAAGTTCATCGAGGACCGTTTGAAGCTCTCCCAGGGGAAGAACATTCACTATGAGAATGCTAGGGCCTATGCCCCGCCTTCAGAAACCGCCCACGAACATGGTACTCACTGATATCCCAAAGTTTAAGGGCACAAGATCCAGTCCACCATGTTAAGGCCTATAAGGGGTACTTAGCACCAAGGGAGTACCGCCGATATGCTCTCTGAAATTTTTGCCCAATCTCTAGGAGAACACCTGAAGGCGTGGTTCTACAATCTTGACCTCAAGAACTTCCCCACTTTCGAAGACATTACGGTGGAGTTCTGTAAGCACTATGCTGACAATGTTGAGATTCAAACCAACATAAGAACTTTGGAGGTTATGACGCAAAAGGAGAAAGAGGGCTTTACTGAATTCCTAGCAAGATGGCGCTACTGAAAGCGTGAAGTTAGCTAAGAAGCCCGATGAAGTTGAAATGGTAGATAAGTTCGTGAAGAATTTACGACCGGTTTACCGTAATGCTCTGAAATACCAAAATTTTGGTTCTTTCAAAGAATTGATAAGGATCGGGATAAAGGTAGAGGACGATGTCCGAATTGCTGAAGCTAAGAAGCCAAAGGGATACCAAGGGGCTTCGTCATCTAAAGCAAAAGCACCCGCAGCGGCCCATTTTGTTGACACCGTCAATCTCTTAGATGGACAGTCAAAAAGGCCTCCGCGCCAAGCTCCGAGGGTATTCACTGATATCGGATGCACTTACGCCTATGCTCTTCAAAGGCTCATGGCCCAAGGAAAGTTGAAGCCCATTGGTCCAACTCCGGACCCTCCTGCTGATCAACAAGGCAAATGGTATAAACCGAATGCCTACTGTGCCTTTCATCAAGGGAAGGGACACGATACTGAAAGGTGCTTTAGACTAAAGCACGAAATTCAAGATATGATTGAGAACGGAACGCTCCCAATCCCGGCCATAAAGCCCAACAACGTCACCAATCCATTTGGCGACCACACTAACTTTGTCTCTACCGAAGATAGTGTCGATTACTCTCACTTGATCCGCCCATGTCGTCTAAAAGGGGTGTTCGTCGGAAGAATATTCGTAGATTGCTCCGAATTCCTACCAAGCTCGAGAAACGAGATTACATTCGGGGATTTTGTTGTTGATTGTACTCCTTACATACTCCGAAGCGGCAATGAGATCAATGGCGTTTGGGCTGATGACGAGGATGATGTTTACCTCGTCAAAGGTGCGACAATTCCTCACACCCAAGAAGAAATCTTAAAAGTGAGGCAAGATGCCCTAGAGTCAAACCATTTGACTAGATCCGGGCGCCCATATCGTGTGGAGAAAGCTAAGGACACCCCGAGTAAGGCACCTCAAAAGGAGCCGGCAGTGGTCGAAGTTCTTGGTGAAGGGTCGACCTCCGAGGCTTCCCTCATCAAGCAACTCCAAAAGACTAAGGCCGACGTATCTATCTGGCAACTTATCTTGAGCTCTTTCGAACATCGTCAAGCTTTGTTACAAGCTTTGATGAACATGACCGTGTCGTCAAGTACTACTCCTCCGGACATGGTCACTCACATCGCCCGAATCGGCCTCGATTACCAACGCCGTGACATTCTCCGACGAAGATCTGCCACCGTTCGGGCCTCGACATAACCTGGCCCTCTATATTGCTACCGTGTGTCTCAACAAGCATATCCCTATGACCTTGGTTGACGACGGATCGGCCGTCAACGTACTCCCTCTGAAAACGGCACACATTCTGGGCTTGGAGAAGAATGACTTCATCCCCACTACGCAGACAGTCCGGGCATTCGATGGCACTGTGCGTCGAGTGAGTGGACTTGTCGACCTAGTAGTACAGACTGGGCAAGTGGAAAAGAAAGTGAGTTGCCAAGTGATTGACATATGCTCATCCTTCAACTTATTGTTGGGAAGGCCCTGGATCCATGCTGCGAAGGCCGTAACATCGACGCTGCATCGAAAAATCAAGGTCCCACTCAATGGCAAAACCGTCACCATTGACGCCACGCCAATTACTGTAGCGGGAGGAGACATTACTTCCGAAGTAAGGGTCGAAGCTACCAATGACGCATGTGGTTTCGATATTGTCGACATGATCGAGCTGAACTCCGAAAATATGGATCTATATACGGGAAGTCATGTCTGCGAGGTGATTCTCAAAACTGGGAAATACTTCGGTTTCTCATTATATCCTAGAAAGGAGGAGGCTTTCGAGTTGAAACCACCCGTAGCCAAAGGAGTAACCTTCGGGCTTGGATATGAGCCCACTGAGAAAGATCTACGGGAAAAGAGGGGAAGAACGATCGAAGATCGAGATATTAAAATGGGACCGTATCACCTAACTCTCAATGGTCACTTCGTGAAAGCTGGGGAAGAACTCCCTTGCATGGACTTCCCCGAACCTATCTTTGACCCAAAGAAGAACCTTATGGTCCCAGGAATCAAAGTATTCCAAGACTGCTACTACATCCCTGAAGACATTCTGACCGTGATGCCAACAGAAACCAAACCGGATCCAATGGATGACGAGAAAGCCATGGGTCTCCTTTTCGGTGAAGAGAAAAAGTCACCAGTACCAAACGAAGATTTGGTAAGCATGATCCTGAGAAGCGAGCGGTTCGACCCATCTACCCTCATCACCGATGTGGATCCTCTTAGGACCAACACGGGATGGCGGAAAACAATCAAGTGGACTGACAACAAAGGACTTCTTTTCAAGTTGACAACGGGAGAAGGAGAGATGTTCAAGCCAAATGATGTTACCGATTCTGAGTCTGAGTCTGAGTCGGAGTCTGAGTCTGAGATAGGTCCTAAGATTGAGTCTAAGGAGTCAGGTGTTGAAAATACCCCTCCCCTAGCTTTCCCTTCCTATGCACCTTTTCCTAATGGTGGTATTCCGGGGCCTGTCCCGAATACCCCTATCTCGCCACTGAGTTCTGATCAGTTGGCTCAAATGTTAGCGCATTTCGCGCAATTTCAAATCAATAATAATATGAACCAGTTTGCTTACGACTTGTCTTACTTACATTGCAATTCAAACTTTGAAAATGATTGTTTTAATAATGACATTGAGACTGAGGTCGAGGATGAACAGTTGGTCGAAGAAGAAGAAGAAGAAGAAATGGAACCACCTCTACAGTTGATAAAAGGGTTGGAAGAGTACGAACAGAAAACTTCGATCATCGAAGATACCGAAACTATCAATGTAGGTACAACCCTAGAACCACAGGAGCTTAAAATAGGAACTACTTTAAGTCCCACCGAAAGACAGGGTTCATTGATTTGTTGCATGAGTTCAAAGATGTTTTCGCATGGTCCTACAAAGACATGCCGGGCATTGATAGGGAAATTGCAGAGCACAGATCCCAATCAAGCCGGGTATAAGCCGATCAAGCGAAGCTACGCAAAATGCACACAAATTGGTCTTTGAAGGTCAAAGAAGAAATCGACAAGCAACTCAAAGTCTGGGTTCATCAAAGTGTCGAATACTCGACCGGGTGGCTAACGTCGTTCCAGTACCAAAGAAAGATGGTAAAGTTCGGGTTTGTGTTGACTTCCGGGATTTAAACAAGGCAAGTCCGAAGGACGATTTCCCATTACCTCACATCGACATCTTGGTGGACAACACGGCAAAACACGCGTTACTATCCTTTATAGATGGATACGCCGGTTATAATCAGATCAAGATGGCGGTAGAAGATATGCATAAGATCATGCGTTCGAACGCAATGGGGAACCTATTGCTACACAAAGAATGCCTTTTGGGTTGATAAACGCAGGGGCTACATACCAGAGGACCGCGACAACATTGTTACATGATTTAATGGACAAGGAAGTCGAGGTTTATGTCGACGACATGATTGTCAAGTCAAAGGAGCGTGATGGCCACCTTGGTACGTTACGCAAATTCTTCGAGCGATCGCAAGTATAACATGAGGTTGAATCCACAAAAATGCGCATTCGAGTCACATCCGCAAAACGTTGGGTCACATCGTTAGCCACCGTGGCATCGAGGTGGACCCATCAAAAATAAAGGCTATAATGGAAATGCCTCACCCGAAAACCGAGAAGGAAATTCGAGGTTTCCTGGGAAGAATCCAATATATAAGTCGGTTCGTGGCAAGGCTAACTATGATATGCGAACCAATTTTCAAGAAATTGAAGGTCGGGAACACGTCGTATGGGATGATCACCGTCAAGTCGCTTTCGATAAGATCAAAGAAATACTATCTTCCCCTCCCGTGCTCAAACCCCACCAACGGTACGGTTACCACTTTTGTTGTATCTTACAACACGGATACTACAATGGGGGCAATCTTTGGCAGACAGTCGATAAAGAGGAAAGAGCAATTTACTACATTAGTAAAAAGTTCTTGGAGTATGAAATCAAGTATACTCAACTCGAAAAGACATGTTTGGCTTTAGTATGGGCGACGAAGAAGTTACGGCACTACATGCTCGGTCATAGTGTCTCAGTATCCACTCGAAGATGGACCCGATCAAATACTTGTTTGAAAACCCGATTCGAACGGCAGGTGTCAAGATGGACTTTGATGCTTTCCGAGTTCGACCTGAAATATGTACCGCTAAAAGTGATAAAGGGAAGGGCGGTTGCAGACTTCCTGGCGGATAACCCGATAGAAGAAACTGAGGTTGTGGATACATGGTCGTTTCCCGACGAAGATATCGTTCACATAGACAATGATACGTGGGACCTCTATTTCGATGGAGCATCGAACTATAGGGGATACGGGATAGGAGTTCTACTCATTTCGCCAGAAGGTGAACATGTTCCTATTTCGATCAAGTTGGACTTTAACGTCACTAATAACGCGGCCGAATATGAAGCATGCCTACTCGGTTTGCACGGTGCTCTCGAGTTAGGTATCAAAAAGCTTGTAGTACATGGGGACTCGTCATTAGTGATCAATCAAGTGGCCGGGACGTGGAAAACCCGAAGTGATAGCTTGGCTCCGTACCAAGCAAAAATCGAAGAACTAGAAAAGTTGTTCGCCGATGTCAAGTACGTGCACCTCCCCAGAGATGAAAACCAGTTTGCGGATGCACTATCAAAGCTAGCTGCTCTGATCAACATACCTGATCATATGGATACTATGCCGATATGTGTCGAACGAAGATCATCACCCGCCTATGTTAATGTAATCGGAGACACAGAAGAAACCGAGGCCGAACCTTGGTATCATGCTATTCTGAAATTTAAAGAATCAGGAGAGTATCCACCCGACATGGATAACCGCGGAAAGCGCGCTATTCGAATGCTAGCCGCTCAGTTCGTTAGAACCAATGACGGACAATTGTACAAGAAGACTGCGCAGAACATCCTTCGCGATGCATAGACTCACCAATCATGCTGAAAAGAGTCATGGAAGAAGTCCATGACGGAGAGTGTGGCCCACACATGAACGCCCATATGCTGGTTCGTAAAATCATGAGATTAGGGTATTATTGGACCACGATGGAGACAGATTGTCGCCAATATGTCAAACATTGCCATAATTGCCAAATCTTCGCAAACATACAAAGATGTGCCACCGTCACGTTATATACTCGACATCACCATGGCCTTTCTCAACATGGGGAATCGACATTATCGGAAAGGTCAACCCATCTGGAACAGGGGGGCATTGCTTCATGTTAGTCGCCATCGATTACTTCACGAAGTGGGTGGAAGTGAAATCGTACAAGGTTCTACAAGCAAAGCAGGTAGCAAAGTTCATTCAGAATGAAATCATTTGCAGATATGGGGTGCCGCATGAGCTCATTAGCGATCATGGCACTCACTTCCAGTGAAACTAGTAATACTTGAAAAGTATAAAATCAAACACCACAAGTCGTCACCGTATCGACCTCAAACAAATGGTGCAAAGGAAGCCGCCAACAAGACAATCACCGTGATCCTCGGAAAGATGACCGACAATTATCGCGAATGGCCGTAAAAGATACCGTTCGCACTATGGGGATACTAACGTCTATTCGCACAAACACCGGAGCAACTCCGTTCTATTTAACGTATGGGATGGAGGCGGTTCACCTATCGAATTAGAGGTACCTTCTTTAAGGATCCTGTTAGAAAGTCGTCCTCAAGTCGATCGGCCGCAAGCCGTGTATGATTCCTTGGTCATGCTCGACGAGCGACGGCTAAATGCGTTACACCATGTTCAACTCTATCGAAAAAGGATACAAAGGGCATTTAACAAGAAGGTGAAACCTCGAGGAATAAAAGATGGGGATTTGGTCCTAAAGTCTGTGCGCGCTTTATTACCAATCGACCCGAGGGGAAAATTCAAGCCGAATTGGGCCGGTCCTTACCTGGTAAAGAAAATATTATCGGGAGGCGCAGTCAGACTGACAGATCTAGATGGAAATGACTTCGCGAATCCGACGAATTTGGATCAACTGAAGAAATACTATCCGTAGAACTCATTCTCAATGTCGTAAAATAAAAATTTTTGAATTGCAGTGCTCGTGAGCGAGTCTAGGCCGCGGCACTTTTGCTTCGCTGCTTTTTGTGCGTTATAAATCGATGATTGTAGCGCATTTGTTTTGTGGAACTACGAGCTCGGTTTGATTCTCGTTGATAACGATACGTAGGCGCTCTTTAAAAGAGTACAACCGACCCTTCCTTGAATAAAATGAAATTTTATGCAGAAACTGGAACTTTTAATAGATAGTAAGTCTTATTAAAGATCGGGCGATGCCCATTACATCCTTCAAAAGAAAAAAAAGAAAAACAGCTAGCAACAAATAATAAGTAGTAGTATCAAATAATATATTTGGAGTCGAAGGCTCCTACATCTTCGTTTTCCCTTTGCCTTTTGGGTCACGTGACCGAGGCTCCGGAGGGGGAGGGGTAGTTGTGTTCTGTCTAGCGCGCTTCTTAGGAGGAATCGTCATTTCCTCCCGAGGGCCCAGCCTATCTTTTACACTCAAGCGAGGACCAAGCCTCCCTTCTAAGGCTGAGCCCGAGTGTGCCTTTGAACCCAACCGTTTCCACACACCCGTCGCCCGTGAGTCGGTCTTAGGAGTCTTCTCGCCTTAGCTTCAGTCCGATGCGGACGAAAGATCGTTAACAAAGAAGTCGCGACTGCTTCTGCTTTTGTCATAATATTTGATGTTGACAAGCTCATCCTTCCGACACAAGTCCTTACCTGATTCGGTCTTCTCTTTAAGCCATTTAGTATAAGACGGGGATACCTGTAGTCCGAGGGCGCGCAGATACGTACCAAAGACGCATTTGGTGCCACCTTTTGAGCCAATCATCACATATAGAGGAATTCGCCTCTCTTGCTCGTCCCGCAACGACCTCACACTTGGGAATTATTTGTCTGCGGCCCATCCGACGCAGACGCGGTCGTGGGTAAATGTGAATAGACCTCTCTAACCCCGATGGCTGCAAACGTCTGGTCTTGTCATCTTCCTAAGGATAGTAAAGGATTTAAGGCGAAGCCAAGGCATGAACCAAAGAAAGAGGGCGACATTCCCCTCCTGTCAGTTTGTTTCGCCAATATGCAAGGTCATTTTGATGCTCGTCTTCATATCGCTTGGCACGCATAGTCAGCATACGAGCGAGATACGAGCTGGGCTCACGCGGCGGGGCAAAGAGCCAAAATCTCTCGCAAAGCCACACCTGAAAAAAAAAAGAGAAAAAAAAAGAAAACATGAAAAAGACGAAAAAAAAAAAAGAGAAAAAAAAATGGAAAAAAAAAAAGACGAAAAAAAAAAAAAAAGAAAAGAAAAGAAAAAAACGTGACAAAAAAAAAACGAAAGAAAAAAGAAAAAGAAAGAAAAAACGGAATTGTGGCAGGAATCGTGGCAGAATACAACAAAATCGTGGCAGAATGCAACAAAAACGTGGCAAGAATTGTGATAAAGGAAAATTAATCAAGGATGCGAAATCAGGAGAATAGATTTTGTTACCTGCAACAGACGGGAGCATCCCGACCAATCGATACCGGGTTCATTTTCTTAGCATCTAAACCCCGGAGAGTTTCAGCAAGAATAATCCAGGAAGGGTTATGTCCCGTCTCCATCTGAGACACAATGGACAAAAGCTTCGCTTGTCCTACACAAGTTGTCCTGTTCATTCTACCTTCGAAGACATAGAGGTGAAGCATGATCAATCCAAAGGCCCTGCGGCAATACGCTGGCAGTAAAGTACTGTTTCGCAAGATACAAAATTTCCGATGGATAGCAAAAAGGTTGACTTCGTCACCAGTAACTATCCCCTCAGACTCCGTCCTGGAAAGGCCAAGGCAGTCTAGATATGTTCCACGCCACCCTGAATGAAATTTAGGTATAGCCGGTATGGCCTCGGATCCCATCCTCCCGGGGCGAAAACTCTTCGGGTAGAGGGCGATCTCCCCCTCGGGAAAAGCAAAGACATGGTTCGAGAGGATCCCAATAGCTAAGGCAGTGTTCCAACAACGCAGGTTGAAGGGGGATCTGGCGTAAGGGAAGTAATTGCGCCAGCTGAGCGGTCTTTAATTCTTGTCTCTCTGCGCCAGTGAAGTCTGTCTCCCATGCTCGCATAGCACTCGCTAGATTATTCATAATGATTTATGTTATTTGCACCAGTTTGGAAGAAAGCAGAATAAATTTGGCAATACAGCTCTTCCTTATATATAGAAAGTATAAGGGAAGGAAACACCTAGGAGGACACCCCTAGGGTGCCGTTTTTTGAGCCGTGTGGGCCTTGGGTCGCGCGCCTCTTAGGCCCGCCCCATCCACACCACGTTTGGCACGATGCATCGGGTTTTCGCACATCTATCGCGTTTTGGGAGCGCCGGAACGGCCGATTTACATTTTCTACCCTCGACAAGTCCATATTTGAATTAAAGCCCGTGCACACTTACGGTTTTATTTTCTTTTTTTTGTTTTGCGGTAGCGGGCTACGCCCACGTTGTTTACCGGTCGTATAGAATGTCTGAGTCGCATTTCATGCTCACCCATCAAGGTTCAATTTCAAAATTTCAAAATTTCAAAACTTTTCCAAGTGATTCATTTCAAATTCAAAATTTGGGTCGATGACCCAGTCTTTCAAATTCAATTTTCGGGTCGATGATCCAATCATTCAAAATTTTCAAATTCAATTTTCGGGTCGATGGCCCAATTATTCAAAATTATCAAATTCAACTTTCGGGTCGATGGCCCAGTACTTCAAAATGATCCAATTTCAAGATCGATGATCCAAATGTGCTCATGTGATGATTATTGCTAGTACGTTTTTGTGTTTCAAATATAGCAGGATATGCTTCAACTGGGGGCTCTAAAGTCTTCGACTTTAGAGCCATTGCAAACTGGGGGCTCTAAAGCCGTTGGCTCCAGAGACCATTATCAAGATGAGAAGGACGACATCCACTCAGAATTCAATTCAATACAAGAGTATGAAATGGAAGAATTCCGCAGCTGAAAGCAAATGATGAAAGTGGCGGCAACCTCCTCGGAAAGTCCCGTCCCATTCGGACAAGCGCCAGCAGATGATAAATTTTGGGCAAAAGTCAACAGATAAAGCGGAATAAAATGTGGGCAAAATTTTTGGGCAAAAGTCCCGGAATAAAATTCTCCGGAAATCACATAGAAAGTTCATCGGGTCAGATAAAGCGGCCACACATAGTTTTCGCATCAACGGAAGACATTCGGGGGTGCCGGTGTGCCACAAACCAGCTTTCGACGAAACTCGGATTATCGTGAAAAATGTGTTAAAGCTCGTTATTTGAGGCTCAAATCGAACAGGTTGATTCCTGAAATGAGCTCCGACGCGTGATTGAAAAACAGGTAGAAAAAGAAACAGGTTCCGGTACGACTTTCCGAACGGCTGAAATTGAAGTGTATAATACACGGTTTTTCGGGATTCCGGGGTCCCGGAATAAAATTCTCCGGAAATCACATAGAAAGTTCCTCGGGTCAGATAAAGCGGCCACGCAAAGTTTTAGCGTCAACGGAAGACATTTGGGGGTGCCGGTGTGCCACAAACCAGCATTCGCCGAAACTCGGATTATCGTAAAAAATGTGTTAAAGCTCGTTATTTGAGGCTGAAATCGAACATGTTGATTCTTGAAA
This sequence comes from Silene latifolia, assembly GCF_048544455.1. Lineage (NCBI taxonomy): Eukaryota > Viridiplantae > Streptophyta > Magnoliopsida > Caryophyllales > Caryophyllaceae > Silene > Silene latifolia. Next base: position 72,166,155 of record NC_133530.1, on the reverse strand, counting down.
TTGAACAGGTTGATTCCTGAAATGAGCTCGGACGCGTGATTGAAAAACAGCGAGAAAAAAAAATAGATTCGGGTACGACCTTTCGAACGGCTAAAATTGAAGTGTATAATACACGGTTTTTCGGGATTCCGGGTTCCCGGAATAAAATTCTCCGGAAATAACATAGAAAGTTCCTCGGGTCAGATAAAGCGGCCACGTAAAGTTTGAGCACCAACGGAAGATATTTGGGGGTGCTGGTGTGCCACAAATCAGCATTCGCCTAAACTCGGATTATCGTGAAAAATGTGTTAAAGCTCGTTATTTGAGGCTGAAATCGAACAGGTTGATTCCTAAAATCGAACAGGTTGATTCCTGAAATGAGCTCAGACGCGTGATTGAAAAATAGGTAGAAATGGAAATAGGTTCCGGTACGACCTTCCGAACGGCTGAAATTGAAGTGTATAATACACGGTTTTTTTGGATTCCGGGGTCCCGGAATAAAATTCGTCGGAAATCACATAGAAAGTTCCTCGGGTCAGATAAAGCGGCCACGCAAAGTTTGAGCATCAACGGAAGACATTTGGGGATGCCGGTGTGTCACAAACCAACATTCGCCGAAACTCGGATTATCGTGAAAAATGTGTTAAAGCTCAATATTTGAGGCTGAAATCGAATAGGTTGTTTCCTGAAATCGAACAGGTTGATTCATGAAATGAGCTCAGTCGCGTGATTGAAAAACAGGGAGAAAAAGAAACAGTTTCGATTTACCTTCCGAACGGCTCAAATTGAAGTGTATAATACACGGTTTTCGGAATTCCGGGGTCTCGGAATAAAATTCTCCGGAAATCACATAGAAAGTTTCTCGGGTCAGATAAAGCGGCCACGCAAAGTTTGAGTACCAACGGAAGACATTTGGGGGTGCCGGTGTGCCACAAACCAACATTCGCCGAAACTCGGATTATCGTGAAAAATGTGTTAAAGCACGTTATTTGAGGCTGAAATCGAACAGGTTGATTCCTGAAATGAGCTCGGACGCGTGATAGAAGAACAAGAAGAAAAAGAAACAGGTTCCGTCGACCTTCCGAACGGCCAAATTGAAGTGTATAATACACGGTTTTTCGGGATTCCGGGGCCGGAATAAAATTCCCGGAAATCACATAGAATGTTCCTCGGGTCGATAAAGCGGCCACGCAAAATTTGAGCACCAACGGAAGACATCCAAAGGGGTGCCGGTGTGCCACAAACCAAAGATTCGCCAAAACTCGAATTATCGTGAAAATGTGTTAAAGCTCGTTATTTGAGGCTGAAATCGAACATGTTGATTTTTGAAATCGAACAGGTTGATTCCTGAAATGAGCTTGGACGCGTGATTGAAAAACAATGAGAAAAAGAAACAGGTTCCGGTACGACCTTCCGAACGGCTGAAATTGAAGTGTATAATACACGGTTTTTTTCGGGATTCCGGGGTCCCGTAATAAAATTTTCCGGAAATCACATAGAATGTTCATCGGGTCAGATAAAGCGGCCACGCATAGTTTTCGCATCAACGAAAAACATTTGGGGGTGCCGGTGTGCCACAAACCAGCATTCGACGAAACTCGGATTATCGTGAAAAATGTGTTAAAGCTCGTTATTTGAGGCTGAAATCGAACAGGTTGATTCCTGAAATGAGCTCGGACGCGTGATTGAAAAACAGGGAGAAAAAGAAACAGGTTCCGGTACGACCTTCGGAACGGCTGAAATTGAAGTGTATAATACACGAGTTTCGGGATTCCGGGGTTCCGGAATAAAATTCTCCGTAAATCACATAGAATGTTCCTCGGGTCAGATAAAGCGGCCACACAAAGTTTGAGCACCAACGGAAGACATTTGGGGGTGCCGGTGTGCCATAAACCAGCATTCTCCGAAACTCGGATTATCGTGAAAAATGTGTTAAAGCTCGTTATTTGAGGCTGAAATCGAAGAGGTTGATTCCTGAAATGAGCTTGGACGCGTGATTGAAAAACAGGGAGAAAAAGAAACAGTTCCGTGACGAACTTCGAACGGTGAAATTGAAGTGTATAATACACGGTTTTTCGGGATTCCGGGGTCCCTAAATAAAATTCTCCGGAAATCACATAGAAAGTTCATCGGGTCAGATAAAGCGGCCACACATAGTTTTCGCATCAACGGAAGACATTTGGGGGTGCTTGGTGTGCCACAAACAAACCGACTTTCGACGAAACTCGGATTATCGTGAAAAATGTGTTAAAGCTCGTTATTTGAGGCTGAAATCGAACAGGTTGATTCCTGAAATGAGCTCGGACGCGTGATTGAAAAACAGGGAGAAAAAGAAACAGGTTCCGGTACGACCTTCCGAACGGCTGAAATTGAAGTGTATAATACACGGTTTTTCGGGATTCCGGAATAAAATTCTCCGGAAATCACATAGAAAGTTCCTCGGGTCAGATAAAGCGGCCACGCAAAGTTTGAGCACCAACGGAAGACATTTGGGGGTGCCGGTGTGCAAAACCAAAGATTCGCGAAATTCGGATTATCGTGAAAAACGTGTTAAAGCTCGTTATTTGAAGTCAATCGAACAAGTTGATTCCTGAAATCGAACAGGTTGATTCCCGAAATGAGCTCGGACGCGTGATTGAAAAACAGGTAGAAAAAGAAACAGGTTCCTGATTTACCTTCCGAACGGCTGAAATTGAAGTGTATAATACACGGTTTTCCGGGGTTCCGAAATAAAATTCTCCGAAAATCACATAGAAAGTTCCTCGGGTCAGATAAAGCGGCCACGCAAAGTTTGAGTACCAACGGAAGACATTTGGGGGTGCCGGTGTGCCACAAACCAACATTCGCCGAAACTCGGATTATCGTGAAAAATGTGTTAAAGCACGTTATTTGAGGCTGAAATCGAACAGGTTGATTCCTGAAATGAGCTCGGACGCGTGATAGAAGAACAAGAAGAAAAAGAAACAGGTTCCGGTACGACCTTCCGAACGGCTGAAATTGAAGTGTATAATACACGGTTTTCGGGATTCCGGGGCCCCGGAATAAAATTCCCCGGAAATCACATAGAATGTTCCTCGGGTCAGATAAAGCGGCCACGCAAAATTTGAGCACCAACGGAAGACATCTGGGGGTGCCGGTGTGCCACAAACCAGCATTCGCCGAAACTCGAATTATCGTGAAAATGTGTTAAAGCTCGTTATTTGAGGCTGAAATCGAACATGTTGATTTTTGAAATCGAACAGGTTGATTCCTGAAATGAGCTTGGACGCGTGATTGAAAAACAATGAGAAAAAGAAACAGGTTCCGGTACGACCTTCCGAACGGCTGAAATTGAAGTGTATAATACACGGTTTTTTTCGGGATTCCGGGGTCCCGTAATAAAATTTTCCTAAATCACATAGAATGTTCATCGGGTCAGATAAAGCGGCCACGCATAGTTTTCGCATCAACGAAAAACATTTGGGGGTGCTTAGGTGTGCCACAAACCAAAGATTCGACGAAACTCGGATTATCGTGAAAAATGTGTTAAAGCTCGTTATTTAGGCTGAAATCGAACAGTTGATTCCTGAAATGAGCTCGGACGCGTGATTGAAAAACAGGAGAAAAAAACGAAACAGTTCCTAGTTTACGACCTTCGAACGGCTGAAATTGAAGTGTATAATACACGAGTTTCGGGATTCCGGGGTTCCGGAATAAAATTCTCCGTAAATCACATAGAATGTTCCTCGGGTCAGATAAAGCGGCCACACAAAGTTTGAGCACCAACGGAAGACATTTGGGGGTGCCGGTGTGCCATAAACCAGCATTCTCCGAAACTCGGATTATCGTGAAAAATGTGTTAAAGCTCGTTATTTGAGGCTGAAATCGAAGAGGTTGATTCCTGAAATGAGCTTGGACGCGTGATTGAAAAACAGGGAGAAAAAGAAACAGGTTCCGGTACGAACTTCTGAACGGCTGAAATTGAATTGTATAATACACGGTTTTTCGGGATTCCGGGGTCCCGGAATAAAATTCTCCGGAAATCACATAGAAAGTTCATCGGGTCAGATAAAGCGGCCACACATAGTTTTCGCATCAACGGAAGACATTTGGGGGTGCCGGTGTGCCACAAACCAGCTTTCGACGAAACTCGGATTATCGTGAAAAATGTGTTAAAGCTCGTTATTTGAGGCTGAAATCGAACAGGTTGATTCCTGAAATGAGCTCCGACGCGTGATTGAAAAACAGGTAGAAAAAGAAACAGGTTCCGGTACGACTTTCCGAACGGCTGAAATTGAAGTGTATAATACACGGTTTTTCGGGATTCCGGAATAAAATTCTCCGAAATCACATAGAAAGTTCCTCGGGTCAGATAAAGCGGCCACGTAAAGTTTGAGCACCAACGGAAGATATTTGGGGGTGCCGGTGTGCCAAACCAAAGATTCGCCGAAATTCGGATTATCGTGAAAAACGTGTTAAAGCTCGTTATTTGAAGTCAAATCGAACAAGTTGATTCCTGAAATCGAACAGGTTGATTCCAGAAATGAGCTCGGACGCGTGATTGAAAAATAAGGAGAAAAAGAAACAGGTTCCGGTACGACCTTCCGAACGGCTGAAATTGAAGTGTATAATACACGGTTTTTTCGGGATTCCGAATAAAATTCTCCAGAAATCACATAGAAAGTTCCTCGGGTCCGATAAAGCGGCCACGCAAAGTTTGAGTACCAACGGAAGACATTTGGGGGTGCCGGTGTGCCACAAACCAACATTCGCCAAACTCGGATTATCGTGAAAAATGTGTTAAAGCACGTTATTTGAGGTCAAATCGAACAGGTTGATTCCTGAAATGAGCTCGGACGCGTGATAGAAGAACAAGAAGAAAAAGAAACAGTTCCGATTTACCTTCCGAACGGTTGAAATTGAAGTGTATAATACACGGTTTTGGGATTCCGGGCCCCGAATAAAATTCCCGAAATCACATAGAATGTTCCTCGGGTCAGATAAAGCGGCCACGCAAAATTTGAGCACCAACGGAAGACATCTGGGGGTGCCGGTGTGCCACAAACCAGCATTCGCCGAAACTCGAATTATCGTGAAAAATGTGTTAAAGCTCGTTATTTGAGGCTGAAATCGAACATGTTGATTCCTGAAATCGAACAGGTTGATTCCTGAAATTAGCTTGGACGCGTGATTGAAAAACAATGAGAAAAAGAAACAGGTTCCGGTACGACCTTCCGAACGGCTGAAATTGAAGTGTATAATACACGGTTTTTTTTTTCGGATTCCGGGTCCCGTAATAAAATTTTCCGGAAATCACATAGAATGTTCATCGGGTCAGATAAAGGGGCCACGCATAGTTTTCGCATCAACGAAAAACATTTGGGGGTGCCGGTGTGCCACAAACCAGCATTCGACGAAACTCGGATTATCGTGAAAAATGTGTTAAAGCTCGTTATTTGAGGCTGAAATCGAAGAGGTTGATTCCTGAAATGAGCTCCGACGCGTGATTGAAAAACAGGTAGAAAAAGAAACAGGTTCCGGTACGACTTTCCGAACGGCTGAAATTGAAGTGTATAATACACGAGTTTCGGGATTCCGGGGTTCCGGAATAAAATTCTCCGTAAATCACATAGAATGTTCCGGTCGATATAAGCGGCCACACAAAGTTTGAGCACCAACGGAAGACATTTGGGGGTGCCGGTGTGCCATAAACCAGCATTCTCCGAAACTCGGATTATCGTGAAAAATGTGTTAAAGCTCGTTATTTGAGGCTGAAATCGAAGAGGTTGATTCCTGAAATGAGCTTGGACGCGTGATTGAAAAACAGGGAGAAAAAGAAACAGGTTCCGGTACGAACTTCTGAACGGCTGAAATTGAATTGTATAATACACGGTTTTTCGGGATTCCGGGATCCCGGAATAAAATTCTCCGAAAATCACATAGAAAGTTCATCGGGTCAGATAAAGCGGCCACACATAGTTTTCGCATCAACGGAAGACATTTGGGGGTGCCGGTGTGCCACAAACCAGCTTTCGACGAAACTCGGATTATCGTGAAAAATGTGTTAAAGCTCGTTATTTGAGGCTGAAATCGAACAGGTTGATTCCTGAAATGAGCTCCGACGCGTGATTGAAAAACAGGTAGAAAAAGAAACAGGTTCCGGTACGACTTTCCGAACGGCTGAAATTGAAGTGTATAATACACGGTTTTTCGGGATTCCGGAATAAAATTCTCCGGAAATCACATAGAAAGTTCCTCGGGTCAGATAAAGCGGCCACGTAAAGTTTGAGCACCAACGGAAGATATTTGGGGGTGCCGGTGTGCCACAAACCAGCATTCGCCGAAATTCGGATTATCGTGAAAAACGTGTTAAAGCTCGTTATTTGAAGCTGAAATCGAACAAGTTGATTCCTGAAATCGAACAGGTTGATTCCAGAAATGACCTCGGACGCGTGATTGAAAAACAGGTAGAAAAAGAAACAGGTTCCGGTACGACCTTCCGAACGGCTGAAATTGAAGTGTATAATACACGGTTTTTCGGGATTCCGGAATAAAATTCTCCGGAAATCACATAGAAAGTTCCTCGGGTCAGATAAAGCGGCCTCGCAAAGTTTGAGCATCAACGAAAGACATTTGGGGGTGCCAGTGTGCCACAAACTAGCATTCGCCGAAACTCGGATTATCGTGAAAAATGTGTTAAAGCTCGTTATTTGAGGCTGAAATCGAACAGGTTGTTTCCTGTAATCGAACAGGTTGATTCGTGAAATGAGCTCGAACGCTTGATTGAAAAACAGGGAGAAAAAAAAACAGGTTCCGGTACGACCTTCCGAACGGCTCAAATTGAAGTGTATAATACTCGGTTTTTCGGGATTCCGGGGTCCCGGAATAAAATTCTCCGGAAATCACATAGAAAGTTCCTCGGGTCAGATAAAGCGGCCACGCAAAGTTTGAGCATCAACGGAGGACATTTGGGGGTGCCGGTGTGCCACAAACCAGCATTCGCCGAAACTCGGATTATCGTGAAAAATGTGTTAAAGCTCGTTATTTGAGGTCAAAATCGAACAGTTGATTCCCGAAATCGAACAGGTTGATTCCTGAAATGAGCTCGGACGCGTGATTGAAAAACAGGAGAAAAAGAAACAGGTTCCTAGACGACCTTCCGAACTACAAATTGAAGTGTATAATACACGCTTTTTCGGGATTCCGGGTCCCGAATAAAATTTTCCGAAATCACATAAAAAGTTCCTCGGGTCAGATAAAGCGGCCACGCAAAGTTTGAGTACCAACGGAAGACATTTGGGGGTGCCGGTGTGCCACAAACCAGCATTCGCCGAAACTCGGATTATCGTGAAAAATGTGTTAAAGCTCGTTATTTGAGGCTTAAATCGAACAGGTTGATTCCTGAAATCGAACAGGTTGATTCCTGAAATGAGCTCGGACGCGTGATTGAAAAACAGGTAGAAAAAGAAACAAAGTTACGATGACCTTCCGAACTACTTGAAATTGAAGTGTATAATACACGGTTTTTCGGGATTCCGGAATAAAATTCTCTGGAAATCACATAGAAAGTTCCTCGGGTCAGATAAAGCGGCCACGCAAAGTTTGAGCACCAACGGAAGACATTTGGGGGTGCGGGTGTGTCACAAACAAGCATTCGCCGAAACTCGGATTATCGTGAAAAATGTGTTAAACCTCGTTATTTGAGGCCGAAATCGAACAGGCCGATTCCTGAAATCGAACAGGTTGATTTCTGAAATGAGCTCGGACGCGTGATTGAAAAACAGGGAGAAAAAGAAACAGGTTACGCACGACCTTCCGAACGGCCGAAATTGAAGTGTATAATACACGCTTTTTCAGGATTCCGGGGTCCCAGAATAAAATTTTCCGGAAATCACATAAAAAGTTCCTCGGGTCAGATAAAGCGGCCGCGCAAAGTTTGAGTACCAACGGAAGACATTTGGGGGTGCCGGTGTGCCACAAACTAGCATTCGCCGAAACTCGGATTATCGTGAAAAATGTGTTAAAGCTTGTTATTTGAGGCTTAAATCGAACAGGATGATTCCTGAAATCGAACAGGTTAATTCCTGAAATGAGCTCGGACGCGTGATTGAAAAACAGGTAGAAAAAGAAACAGGTTATGGTACGACCTTCTGAACCGCTGAAATTGAAGTGTATAATACACGGTTTTTCGGGATTCCGGGGTCCCGGAATAAAATTTTCTGGAAATCACATAGAAAGTTCCTCGGGTCAGATAAAGCGGCCACGCAAAGTTTGAGCACCAACGGAAGACATTTGGGGGTGCCGGTGTGCCACAAACAAGCATTCGCCGAAACTCGGATTATCGTGAAAAATGTGTTAAAGCTCGTTATTTGAGGCCGAAATCGAACAGGCCGATTCCTGAAATCGAACAGGTTGATTCCTGAAATTAGCTCGGACGCATGATTGAAATTTAGGGAGAAAAAGAAACAGGTTCCGGTACGACCTTCCGAACGGCTGAAATTGAAGTGTATAATACACGGTTTTTCGGGATTCCGGGGTCCCGCAATAAAAATCTCCGGAAATCACATAGAAAGTTTCTCGGGTCAGATAAAGTGGCCACGCAATGTTTTCGCACCAACAGAATATATTTGGGGGTGCCGGTGTGCCACTGTAGATACCCGTATCCGTCGATATTGGAATTTATAGAGAACCCGACAAACACCCGATGATGATAGGACACATGTATTCTTTAGTTGTCATGGTCATTATTTGGAGCTCGTTTTACGAGGTAGAATGGGCGTCGTCGATGAAGTATTTTATTAATTTAAATGATATTTAAATTAATGTTTTTTTAAAGGGAATTCATTTTATTATTTTAAATGATATTTAATTTAATGTTTTTTAGTGAGTTCATTTTGTTAATTTGAATGATATTTAAATTATGGTTTTTTAGGTAAATTCAATTTATTTTATTTTATTTTGAATTTATTTTCCCAAGTTTATTTTATTGAAAATAAAATAAATAATTGATTTGAAAAATCATTTTATGAGTATATTTGATTTGAAAAGTCATTTATTTTAATTTATTAATTGATTTGAAAAATCGTTTTTAAAAGCGAAGAACTCGTTTTTAACCGTGTGTTTTGAGCTCGATTTTAGCTCGGTTTTTAAGCCCGTTTCCTTTGCAAATTGGCACGAATATCGAGTACATTAACCCACCTAGACCAATACCCATCAACCCATGTTCGAACCCCCTCACAAGCAGCCCAAATTCTCGTCCCAAACCCCTCACAAGCAGCCCGCAACCCAATCCCGTATGCCCTGTTTTGCAGCTCAATTCGCAAGCCCAAACCCGCTCAAAACACTACCAAGACCCGTACCCATTAACCCTAACCCATACCCTAGTATCCTACCCATATTATCCTAGCTTAATCACCAAGAAAACCCTCCTCAAACCCTCACAAAAATCGATGGACAGCAGCCATCCGTGAGCTAGCCCGATTTGCCTCCCCTCTCTTTTAACCTATTTTAACTCCTTATAAATACCACCCCTTCACCATACATTCATTCCTCTAAGTCCTCCATACATACAAGCATCACATACAAGCTTTAAACCTCAGAAACAAACCCTAAACATCCTTCAAAAACCCTAAACAAAACCGACATACAAACTGAAACTGTTTGTGTGTCCTCTTCGAAAACCCTTTCGTTCCTCCATCAAAACTCCATAAAAATTCGAGTTTCTTGTTCCTAATTAACCACATAACATCCATCTACACATTAGACAAAGATTTACGAGCCAAATTGCCCTTGAGAGTACACGAGATCCCTCGAAAAACAGAGTGAAATAACACTCTGTTTTCGCGGTTTACTCTTGTCTGTCCAGTTCTGTTTGTGCTCGTTTTTCGTGCCCAATAACCCAAAACGAGCAGGGGTTGCTTTAAGATCCTTGTTCTCCTCTCTTTCTAGTTTCCAAAACATCTTTCGAATCGAATTTTCGTCGTGAAACGAGGGAGATATCACTGTTTTAAAATCGCTGTCCAGAAACTTTCCAAAACCCGTGTTTGCTTTGTTCTTCGTCGACGACGGCCTCTCGAGATAAAATCTACCATCGATTACGACCCAAGACGGTGTCAAAGATACATGTAGGTTGAGGGTGCATCAAATCCCCTTCTCTTCTCTCTTTTTATTTCGTTTTTTTATGCCTTTTTTATTGTCTTTTTTTTGTTTGTTTTTTCGCTTGTTTATCGATTGTTTTAAATTAACTATGAAACTAGTTAGTCCGAGTATGAGTTAAAGTACCACTATGAACACCCGCGTTGACTTGAGATGGGAAAAGAAACCGCTACATCTGTCGGTCGTACACCCCCGTCTCATTTACATATCCTCGTGTTCAAGGTAGGGCATAAATAAAACAATTATCTAACTTTGTTCTTCGTTTTCGACCCCCTTTTGTTTCGGCCAAATCGACAGACCCTAAGACCCGTTGCATGTTAGTTTAACCTCTGGTTGTTAACCTATGACGTATTTAGATGACTTTAATTTAATTTAATAACCTAATTAGACACGATAGGTGGCTTCGACGTAAGTTATAAAATCAATCGACGATTATTACGTAATTAATTGAATGCATCTCTCTCTTTCACCTAATTTCTCGCTAGTATAAGTGTGCGTGATTAGCACCTTCTTATTGACACTCGATGAGTTAAATTAATTAGCGAATTTGACCTAATTAGACCCTTTAGGCCGTGTAGAATGCACCCTTGCGCGACAATCAATCGACATCGTTTTTAACTCGTTTTCTAACTTGTTTCCTATCCCTTTTCGCAATCATTCGATCTAACCAATGAATCTAACTTAGGAACTAGTTTGGCTTTATCTTGGCCGTGGCTTTAGGCCGTGGGGTTAGCCACGTCTTTCTTTGTCTCGCTTTATCTCTTACCTTTCGTTCTTTGTCGTTTGTTAGCTTGTAATTTATCGTTGTTTATTGAGTTGTAATTTTCGAGTTTGTTTTACTTCTTTTGAGTCAAAACCTCTTCAAAAACCTTGGTCTTGTTTGGTTAGACGGTTGTTCCCCAATGCTTGTAGGAGCGTAGTAAACCGCTTGTTGTTTAAAGCAACATGGCCCGGTTTATGCTAATGCATGCTTTGGCGCGTAGCCTTATGTCTAATTCGATGAGATTAAGCGCGAGCACGCATTACGAGGAGTGACCCAAGGACCGTGGGTCATGTGAGCCGTGGGCCACCCTCATGTGCACGGTTTTCAAGGCCCAATGGCCGTGTGTTTTGTGTCGTGTTTTGAGTTGTATGTAGCAATTGTAATTAGATCGAGTTGTAATTTATTTATCGTTGTGTCGGCATGAAATGCCTGGTTTGTAATAGGTAGATCCCAATGGCTCCCCCATTCCCCCTTAAGCCTTGTTTGTTTGCTTTACATGTTGTTAGATCAATCAACCCACATGCTAAATTACAACTTTGACAAAGTTAGTTTAGTTGCATCTAAAACGACATAGAAATTGTTGTCACATGATAGGGTTAAAACAACGTTTGCATATCATACATCGTACGTAGCTATGACCTTGTTTGAAATCCGACACTTGACTTAGTAGAGGCCGTTATCGACGGGCGGGGTTGGGTGTCCTTATGGGCTTCCCAACACGTACCCTCACCCCTTACTCAAGATCTATGGTTTGTGGATCCGTCTAAATACCATTGGATTACGAGAGTCATTCTAATCGAGTGATATAGGGTACAAGTCTTTATCTTTAATCACTCGTAGTCGATTGGCTTTATGCTTTTCGATGAAAGATGTAAAGTTGACTTGAACGGTTCCAAGTTCCCAAAAAACTTGGTGGCGACTCTAATTTGTCTTAATTCGATTCGAAGGAACCTCGAGTCGATTATGCCTGGTGTGGATCCCGCGGACGCAGTTCCCGAGGGCCTTGTCCACAGCCACAAACCAGCATTCGCCGAAACTCGGATTATCGCGAAAAATGTGTTAAAGCTCGTTATTTGAGGCTGAAATCAAACAGGTTGATTCGTGAAATCGAACAGGCTGATTCCTGAAATGAGCTCGGACGCGTGATTGAAAAACAGCGATAAAAAAAAATAGGTTCGGGTACGACCTTTCGAACGACTGAAATTGAAGTGTATAATACACGGTTTTTCGAGATTCCGGTCCCTAATAAAATTCTCCGAAAATCACATAGAAAGTTCCTCGGGTCGATAAAAGCGGCCACGCAAAGTTTGAGCACCAACGGAAGATATTTGGGGGTGCCGGTGTGCCACAAACCAAGATTCGCCGAAATTCGGATTATCGTGAAAAACGTGTTAAAGCTCGTTATTTGAGGTCAAATCGAACAGTTGATTCCTGAAATCGAACAGGTTGATTCCTGAAATGAGCTCGGACGCGTGATTGAAAAACAGGTAAAAAAAGTAACAGGTTCCGGTATGACCTTCCGAACGGCTGAAATTAAAGTGTATAATACACGGTTGTTCGGGATTCCGGGGTCCCGGAATAAAATTTTCCGGAAATCACAAAGAAAGTTCCTCGGGTCAGATAAAGCGGCCACGCAAAGTTTGAGCATCAACGGAAGACATTTGGGGGTGCCAGTGTGCCACAAACCAGCATTCGCCGAAACTCGGATTATCGTGAAAAATGTGTTAAAGCTCGTTATTTGAGGCGGAAATCGAACAGGTTGTTTCCTGTAATCGAACAGGTTGATTCCTGAAATGAGCTCGGACGCTTGATTGAAAAATAGGGAGAAAAAAAAACAGGTTCCGGTACGACCTTCCGAACGGCTGAAATTGAAGTGTATAATACACGGTTTTTCGGGATTCCGGGGTCCCAGAATAAAATTCTCCGGAAATCACATAGAAAGTTCCTCGGGTCAAATAAAGCGGCCACACAAAGTTTGAGTACCAACGGAAGACATTTGGGGGTGCCGGTGTGCCACAAACCAGCATTCGCTTAAACTCGGATTATCGTGAAAAATGTGTTAAAACTCGTTATTTGAGGCTTAAATCAAACAGGTTGATTCCTGAAATCGAACAAGTTGATTCCTGAAATGAGCTCGGACGCGTGATTGAAAAACAGGTAGAAAAAGAAACAGGTTATGGTACGACCTTTCGAACGGCTGAAATTGAAGTGTATAATACACAGTTTTTCGGGATTCCGGAATAAAATTCTCCGGAAATCAAATAGAAAGTTCCTCGGGTCAGATAAAGCGGCCACGTAAAGTTTGAGCACCAACGGACGATATTTGGGGGTGCCAGTGTGCCACATACCAGCATTCGCCGAAATTCGGATTATCGTGAAAAACGTGTTAAAACTCGTTATTTGAGGCTGAAATCGAACAGGTTGATTCCTGAAATCGAACAGGTTGATTCCTGAAATGAGCTCGGACGCGTGATTGAAAAACAGGTAGAAAAAAAAAACAGGTTCCGGTACGACCTTCCGAACGGCTGAAATTGAAGTGTATAATACACGGTTTTTCGGGATTCCGGAAATCAAATAGAAAGTTCCTCGGGTAAGATAAAGCGGCCACGCAAAGTTTGAGCATCAACGGAAGACATTTTGGGGTGCCAGTGTGTCACAAACCAGCATTCGCCGAAACTCGGATTATCGTGAAAAATGTGTTAAAGCTCGTTATTTGAGGCAGAAATCGAACAGGTTGTTTCCTGTAATCGAACAGGTTGATTCCTGAAATGAGCTCGGACGCTTGATTGAAAAACAGGGAGTAAAAAAAACAGGTTCCGGTACGACCTTCCGAACGGCTGAAATTGAAGTGTATAATACACGCTTTTTCGGGATTCCGGGGTCCCAGAATAAAAATATCCGGAAATCACATAGAAAGTTCCTCGGGTCAAATAAAGCGGCCACACAAAGTTTGAGTACCAACGGAAGACATTTGGGGGTGCCGGTGTGCCACAAACCAGCATTCGCCGAAACTCGGATTATCGTGAAAAATGTGTTAAAGCTCATTATTTGAGGCTTAAATCAAACAGGTTGATTCCTGAAATCGAACAAGTTGATTCCTGAAATGAGCTCGGACGCGTGATTGAAAAACAGGTAGAAAAAGAAACAGGTTATGGTACGACCTTTCGAACGGCTGAAATTGAAGTGTATAATACACAGTTTTTCGGGATTCCGGAATAAAATTCTCCAGAAATCAAATAGAAAGTTCCTCGGGTCAGATAAAGCGGCCACGTAAAGTTTGAGCACCAACGGACGATATTTGGGGGTGCCAGTGTGCCACAAACCAGCATTCGCCGAAATTCGGATTATCGTGAAAAACGTGTTAAAACTCGTTATTTGAGGCTGAAATCGAACAGGTTGATTCCTGAAATCGAACAGGTTGATTCCTGAAATGAGCTCGGACGTGTGATTGAAAAACAGGTAGAAAAAAAAAACAGGTTCCGGTACAACCTTCCGAACGGCTGAAATTGAAGTGTATAATACACGGTTTTTCGGGATTCCGGAATAAAATTCTCCGGAAATCAAATAGAAAGTTCCTCGGGTCAGATAAAGCGGCCACGCAAAGTTTGAGCATCAACGGAAGACATTTTGGGGTGCCAGTGTGTCACAAACCAGCATTCGCCGAAACTCGGATTATCGTGAAAAATGTGTTAAAGCTCGTTATTTGAGTCAGAAATCGAACAGGTTGTTTCCTGTAATCGAACAGGTTGATTCCTGAAATGAGCTCGGACGCTTGATTGAAAAACAGGAGAAAAAAAACAGTTCCGATGCGACCTCACGAACGGGCCAAATTGAAGTGTATAATACACGCTTTTTCGGATTCCGGGGTCCCGAATAAAAATCTCCTGAAATCACATAGAAAGTTCCTCGGGTCAAATAAAGCGGCCACACAAAGTTTGAGTACCAACGGAAGACATTTGGGGGTGCCGGTGTGCCACAAACCAGCATTCGCCGAAACTCGGATTATCGTGAAAAATGTGTTAAAGCTCATTATTTGAGGCTTAAATCAAACAGGTTGATTCCTGAAATCGAACAAGTTGATTCCTGAAATAAGCTCGGACGCGTGATTGAAAAACAGGTAGAAAAAGAAACAGGTTATGGTACGACCTTTCGAACGGCTGAAATTGAAGTGTATAATACACGGTTTTTGGGATTCCGAATAAAATTCTCCGAAATCAAATAGAAAGTTCCTCGGGTCAGATAAAGCGGCCACGTAAAGTTTGAGCACCAACGGAAGATATTTGGGGGTGCCAAGTGTGCCTAAACCAAAGATTCGCCGAAATTCGGATTATCGTGAAAATGTGTTAAAGCTCGTTATTTGAGGGTGAAATCGAACAAGTTGATTCCTGAAATCGAACAGGTTGATTCCCGAAATGAGCTCGGACGCGTGATTGAAAAAAAAAACAGTAGAAAAAGAAACAGTTCCGACGACCTTCCGAACGGCTGAAATTGAAGTGTATAATACACGGTTTTTCGGGATTCCGGAATAAAATTCTCCGGAAATCACATAGAAAGTTCCTCGGGTCAGATAAAGCGGCCACGCAAAGTTTGAGCATCAACGGAAGACATTTGGGGGTGCCAGTGTGCCACAAACCAGCGTTCGTCGAAACTCGGATTATCGTGAAAAATGTGTTAAAGCTCGTTATTTGAGGCTGAAATCGAACAGGTTGATTCCTGAAATCGAACAGGTTGATTCCTGAAATGAGCTCGGACGCGTAATTGAAAAACAGGGAGAAAAAGAAACAGGTTTCGGTACGACCCTCCGAACGGCTGAAATTGAAGTGTATAATACACGGTTTTTCGGGATTCCGGGGTCCAGGAATAAAATTCTCCGGAAATCACATAGAAAGTTCCTCGGGTCAAATAAAGCGGCCACGCAAAGTTTGAGTACCAACGGAAGACATTTGGGGGTGCCGGTGTGCCACAAATTTGCATTCGCCGAAACTCGGATTATCGTGAAAAATGTGTTAAAGCTCGTTATTTGAGGCTTAAATCAAACAGGTTGATTCCTGAAATGAGCTCGGACACGTGATTGAAAAACAGGTAGAAAAAGAAACAGGTTATGGTACGACCTTTCGAACGGCTGAAGTTGAAGTGTAATACACGGTTTTTCGGGATTCCGGGGTCCCGGAATAAAATTCTCTGGAAATCACATAGAAAGTTCCTCGGGTCAGATAAAGCGGCCACGCGAAGTTTGAGCACCAACGGAAGACATTTGGGGGTGCCGGTGAGCCACAAACAAGCATTCGCCGAAACTCGGATTATCGTGAAAAATGTGTTAAAGCTCGTTATTTGAGGCCGAAATGGAACAGGCCGATTCCTGAAATCGAACAGGTTGATTCCTGAAATGAGCTCGGACGCGTGATTGAAAAACAGGGAGAAAAAGAAACAGGTTCCGGTACGACCTTCCGAACGGCTGAAATTGAAGTGTATAATACACGGTTTTTCGGGATTCCGGGGTCCAGGGATAAAATTCTCCGGAAATCACTTAGAAAGTTCCTCGGGTCAGATAAAGTGGCCACGCAAAGTTTTCGCATCAACAGAAGATATTTGGGGGTGCCAGTGTGCCACAAACCAGCATTCTCCGAAACTCGGATTATCGTGAAAAATGTGTTAAAGCTCGTTATTTGAGGCTGAAATCGAACAGGTTGATTCCTGAAATGAGTTCGGACGCGTGATTGAAAAACAGGTAGAAAAAGAAACAGGTTCCGGTACGACCTTCCGAACGGTTGAAATTGTAGTGTATAATACACGATTTTTGGGGATTCCGGAGTCCCGGAATAAAATTCTCCGGAAATCACATAGAAAGTTCCTCGGGTCAGATAAAGCGGTCACGCAAAGTTTGAGCATCAACGGAAGACATTTGGGGGTGCCGGTGTGCCACAAACCAGTATTCGCCGAAACTCGGATTATCGTGAAAAATGTGTTAAAGCTCGTTATTTGAGGCTGAAATCGAACAGGTTGATTCGTGAAATCGAACAGGTTGATTCCTGAAATGAGCTCGGACGCGTGATTGAAAAACAACGAGAAAAAAAATAGGTTCGGGTACGACCTTTCGAACGGCTGAAATTAAAGTGTATAATACACGGTTTTTCGAGATTCCGGGGTCCCGGAATAAAATTCTCCGGAAATAACATAGAATGTTCATTGGGTCAGATAAAACGGCCATGCAAAGTTTGAGCACCAACGGAAGATATTTGGGGGTGCCGGTGTGCCACAAACCAGCATTCGCCGAAATTCGGATTATCGTGAAAAATGTGTTAAAGCTCGTTATTTGAGGTCAAAATCGAACAGTTAATTCCTAAAATGAGCTCGGACGCGTGATTGAAAAACAGGTAGAAAAAGAAACAGTTCCTGTGACGACCTTTCCGCACGGTTGAAATTGAAGTGTATAATACACGATTTTTCGGGATTCCGGGGTCCCGGAATAAAATTCTCCGGAAATCACATAGAAAGTTCCTCGGGTCAGATAAAGCGGTCACGCAAAGTTTGAGCATCAGCGGAAGACATTTGGGGGTGCCGGTGTGCCACAAACCAGCATTCGCCGAAACTCGGATTATCGTGAAAAATGTGTTAAAGCTCGTTATTTGAGGCTGAAATCGAACAGGTTGATTCGTGAAATCGAACAGGTTGATTCCTGAAATGAGCTCGGACGCGTGATTGAAAAACAGGTAGAAAAAGAAACAGGTTCCGGTACGACCTTCCGAACGGCTGAAATTAAAGTGTATAATACACGGTTTTTCGGATTCCGGTCCCGAATAAAATTCTCTGAAATCACATAGAAAGTTCCTCGGGTCAGATAAAGCGGCCACGCAAAGTTTGAGCATCAACGGAAGACATTTGGGAGTGCCAGTGTGCCAAACCAAAGATTCGCCGAAACTCGGATTATCGTGAAAAATGTGTTAAAGCTCGTTATTTGAGGCTGAAATCGAACAGGTTGATTCGTGAAATCGAACAGGTTGATTCCTGAAATGAGCTCGGACGCGTGATTGAAAAACAGGTAGAAAAAGAAACAGGTTCCGGTACGACCTTCCGAACGGCTGAAATTAAAGTGTATAATACACGGTTTTTCGGGATTCCGGGGTCCCGGAATAAAATTCTCTGGAAATCACATAGAAAGTTCCTCGGGTCAGATAAAGCGGCCACGCAAAGTTTGAGCATCAACGGAAGACATTTGGGAGTGCCAGTGTGCCACAAACCAGCATTCGCCGAAACTCGGATTATCGTGAAAAATGTTTTAAAGCTCGTTATTTGAGGCTGAAATCGAACAAGTTGTTTCTTGTAATCGAACAGGTTGATTCCTGAAATGAGCTCGGACGCTTGATTGAAAAACAGGGAGAAAAAAAACAGGTTCCGGTACGACATTCCGAACGGCTCAAATTGAAGTGTATAATACACGGTTTTTCGGGATTCCGGGGTCCCGGAATAAAATTCTCCGGAAATTACATAGAAAGTTTCTCGGGTCAGATAAAGCGGCCACGCAAAGTTTGAGCACCAACGGAAGAAATTTGGTGGTGCTAGTGTGCCACAAACCAGCATTCGCCGAAACTCGGATTATCGTGAAAAATGTGTTAAAGCTCGTTATTTGAGGCTGAAATCGAACAGGTTGATTCCTGAAATGAGCTCGGACGCTTGATTGAAAAACAGGGAGAAAAAAAACAGGTTCCGGTACGACATTCCGAACGGCTCAAATTGAAGTGTATAATACACGGTTTTTCGGGATTCCGGGGTCCCGGAATAAAATTCTCCGGAAATCACTTAGAAAGTTCCTCGGTTCAGATAAAGCGGCCACGCAAAGTTTGAGCATCAACGAAAGACATTTGGGAGTGCCAGTGTGCCACAAACCAGCATTCGCCGAAACTCGGATTATCGTGAAAAATGTGTTAAAGCTCGTTATTTGAGGCTGAAATCGAACAGGTTGATTCCTGAAATGAGTTCGGACGCGTGATTGAAAAATAGGTAGAAAAAGAAACAGGTTCCGGTACGACCTTCCGAACGGTTGAAATTGAAGTGTATAATACACGATTTTTCTGGGATTCCGGTCCCGAATAAAATTCTCCGGAAATCACATAGAAAGTTCCTCGGGTCAGATAAAGCGGTCACGCAAAGTTTGAGCATCAACGGAAGACATTTGGGGGTGCCGGTGTGCCACAAACCAGTATTCGCCGAAACTCGGATTATCGTGAAAAATGTGTTAAAGCTCGTTATTTGAGGCTGAAATCGAACAGGTTGATTCGTGAAATCGAACAGGTTGATTCCTGAAATGAGCTCGGACGCGTGATTGAAAAACAACGAGAAAAAAAATAGGTTCGGGTACGACCTTTCGAACGACTTAAATTAAAGTGTATAATACACGATTTTTCGAGATTCCAGGGTCCCGGAATAAAATTCTCCGGAAATAACATAGAAAGTTCATTGGGTCAGATAAAGCGGCCATGCAAAGTTTGAGCACCAACGGAAGATATTTGGAGGTGCCGGTGTGCCACAAACCAGCATTCGCCGAAATTCGGATTATCGTGAAAAATGTGTTAAAGCTCGTTATTTGAGGCTGAAATCGAACAGGTTAATTCCTGAAATGAGCTCGGACGCGTGATTGAAAAACAGGTAGAAAAAGAAACAGGTTCCGGTACGACCTTCCGAACGGTTGAAATTGAAGTGTATAATACACGATTTTTCGGGATTCCGGTCCCTAATAAAATTCTCCGGAAATCACATAGAAAGTTACTCGGGTCAGATAAAGCGGTCACGCAAAGTTTGAGCATCAACGGAAGACATTTGGGGGTGCCGGTGTGCCAAAACCAAAGATTCGCCGAAACTCGGATTATCGTGAAAAATGTGTTAAAGCTCGTTATTTGAGGCTGAAATCGAACAGGTTGATTCGTGAAATCGAACAGGTTGATTCCTGAAATGAGCTCGGACGCGTGATTGAAAAACAGGTAGAAAAAGAAACAGTTTCGACGACCTTCCGAACGGTTTGAAATTAAAGTGTATAATACACGGTTTTTCGAATCGGTCCCGAATAAAATTCTCCGAAATCACAGAAAAGTTCCTCGGGTCAGATAAAGCGGCCACGCAAAGTTTGAGCATCAACGGAAGACATTTGGGAGTGCCAGTGTGCCACAAACAAGCATTCGCCGAAACTCGGATTATCGTGAAAAATATGTTAAAACTCGTTATTTGAGGTCGAAATCGAACAGGCCGATTCCTGAAATCGAACAGGTTGATTCCTGAAATGAGCTCGGACGCGTGATTGAAATTTAGGGAGAAAAAGAAACAGGTTCCTGTCGACCTTCCGAACAGTACAAATTGAAGTGTATAATACACGGTTTTCGGGATTCCGGGGTCCCGCAATAAAATTCTCCGGAAATCACATAGAAAGTTTCTCGGGTCAGATAAAGTGGCCACGCAAAGTTTTCGCACCAACAGAAGATATTTGGGGGTGCCGGTGTGCCACAAACCAGCATTCGTCGAAACTCGGATTATCGTGAAAAATGTGTTAAAGCTCGTTATTTGAGGCTGAAATCAAACAGGTTGATTCGTGAAATCGAACAGGTTGATTCCTGAAATGAGCTCGGACGCGTGATTGAAAAACAGCGAGAAAAAAAAAAAGAAGGTTCGGGTACGACCTTTCGAACGACTGAAATTGAAGTGTATAATACACGGTTTTTCGAGATTTCGGGGTCCCGGAATAAAATACTCCGGAAATAACATAGAAAGTTCCTCGGGTCAGATAAAGCGGCCACGCAAAGTTTGAGCACCAACGGAAGATATTTGGGGGTGCCGGTGTGCCACAAACCAAAGATTCGCCAAATTCGGATTATCGTGAAAAACGTGTTAAAGCTCGTTATTTGAGGCTGAAATCGAACAGGTTGATTTCTGAAATCGAACAGGTTGATTCCTGAAATGAGCTCGGACGCGTGATTGAAAAACAGGTAGAAAAAGAAACAGGTTCCGGTACGACCTTCCGAACGGCTGAAATTAAAGTGTATAATACACGGTTTTTCGGGATTCCGGGGTCCCGGAATAAAATTCTCCGGAAATCACATAGAAAGTTCCTCGGGTCAGATAAAGCGGCCACGCAAAGTTTGAGCATCAACGGAAGACATTTGGGAGTGCCAGTGCCACAAACCAAAGATTCGCCAAACTCGATTATCGTGAAAAATGTGTTAAAGCTCGTTATTTGAGGCTGAAATCGAACAGGTTGATTCCTGAAATGAGTTCGGACGCGTGATTGAAAAACAGGTAGAAAAAGAAACAGGTTCCAGTACGACCTTCCGAACGGTTGAAATTGAAGTGTATAATACACGATTTTTCGGGATTCCGGGGTCCCGGAATAAAATTCTCCGGAAATCACATAGAAAGTTCCTCGGGTCTGATAAAGCGGTCACGCAAAGTTTGAGCATCAACGGAAGAGATTTGGGGGTGCCGGTGTGCCACAAACCAGTATTCGCCGAAACTCGGATTATCGTGAAAAATGTGTTAAAGCTCGTTATTTGAGGCTGAAATCGAACAGCTTGATTCCTGAAATGAGTTCGGACGCGTGATTGAAAAACAGGTAGAAAAAGAAACAGTTCCTCGATTTACCTTCCGAACGGTTGAAATTGAAGTGTATAATACACGATTTTTCGGGATTCCGGGGTCCCGGAATAAAATTCTCCGGAAATCACATAGAAAGTTCCTCGGGTCAGATAAAGCGGTCACGCAAAGGTTTAGCATCAACGGAAGACATTTGGGAGTGCCAAGCCACAAACCAAAGATTCGCCGAAACTCGGATTATCGTGAAAAATGTGTACAAGCTCGTTATTTGAGGTCAAATCGAACAGTTGATTCCCCGAAATGAGTTCGGACGCGTGATTGAAAAACAGGTAGAAAAAGAAACAGTTCCAGATTTACCTTCCGAACGGTTGAAATTGAAGTGTATAATACACGATTTTTCTGGGATTCCGGTCCCGAATAAAATTCTCCGGAAATCACATAGAAAGTTCCTCGGGTCTGATAAAGCGGTCACGCAAAGTTTGAGCATCAACGGAAGACATTTGGGGGTGCTGGTGTGCCACAAACCAAGATTCGCCGAAACTCGGATTATCGTGAAAAATGTGTTAAAGCTCGTTATTTGAGGTGAAATTGAACAGTTGATTCGTGAAATCGAACAGGTTGATTCCCGAAATGAGCTCGGACGCGTGATTGAAAAACAGTAGAAAAAGAAACAGTTCCGGTACGACCTTCCGAACGGCTGAAATTAAAGTGTATAATACACGGTTTTTCGGAATTCCGGGGTCCCGGAATAAAATTCTCCGGAAATCACAGAGAAAGTTCCTCGGGTCAGATAAAGCGGCCACGCAAAGTTTGAGCATCAACGGAAGACATTTGGGAGTGCCAGTGTGCCACAAACAAGCATTCGCCGAAACTCGGATTATCGTGAAAAATATGTTAAAGCTCGTTATTTGAGGTCGAAATCGAACAGGCCGATTCCTGAAATCGAACAGGTTGATTCCTGAAATGAGCTCGGACGCGTGATTGAAATTTAGGGAGAAAAAGAAACAGGTTCCGGTACGACCTTCCGAACGGCTGAAATTGAAGTGTATAATACACGGTTTTTCGGGATTCCGGGGTCCCGCAATAAAATTCTCCGGAAATCACATAGAAAGTTTCTCGGGTCAGATAAAGTGGCCACGCAAAGTTTTCGCACCAACAGAAGATATTTGGGGGTGCCGGTGTGCCACAAACCAGCATTCGTCGAAACTCGGATTATCGTGAAAAATGTGTTAAAGCTCGTTATTTGAGGTCAAAATCAAACAGTTGATTCGTGAAATCGAACAGGTTGATTCCTGAAATGAGCTCGGACGCGTGATTGAAAAACAGCTAGAAAAAAAAAAGAAGGTTCGGGTACGACCTTTCGAACGACTGAAATTGAAGTGTATAATACACGGTTTTTCGAGATTTCGGGGTCCCGGAATAAAATACTCCGGAAATAACATAGAAAGTTCCTCGGGTCAGATAAAGCGGCCACGCAAAGTTTGAGCACCAACGGAAGATATTTGGGGGTGCCGGTGTGCCACAAACCAGCATTCGCCGAAATTCGGATTATCGTGAAAACGTGTTAAAGCTCGTTATTTGAGGTCAAATCGAACAGTTGATTTCTAAAATCGAACAGTTGATTCCTGAAATGAGCTCGGACGCGTGATTGAAAAACAGTAGAAAAAGAAACAGTTTCCGATGACGACCTTCCGAACGGCTGAAATTAAAGTGTATAATACACGGTTTTTCGGATTCCGGGTCCCGAATAAAATTCTCCGAAATCACATAGAAAGTTCCTCGGGTCAGATAAAGCGGCCACGCAAAGTTTGAGCATCAACGGAAGACATTTGGGAGTGCCATGTGCCACAAACCAAAGATTCGCCAAAACTCGGATTATCGTGAAAAATGTGTTAAAGCTCGTTATTTGAGGCTCAAATCGAACAGGTTGATTCCTGAAATGAGTTCGGACGCGTGATTGAAAAACAGTAGAAAAAGAAACAGTTCCTCGACCTTCCGAACGGTTGAAATTGAAGTGTATAATACACGGTTTTTCGGGATTCCGGGTCCCTGAATAAAATTCTCCGGAAATCACATAGAAAGTTCCTCGGGTCGATATAAGCGGTCACGCAAAGTTTGAGCACCAACGGAAGAGATTTGGGGGTGCCGGTGTGCCACAAACCAACATTCGCCAAACTCGGATTATCGTGAAAAATGTGTTAAAGCTCGTTATTTGAGGTCAAATCGAATGACTTGATTCCTGAAATGAGTTCGGACGCGTGATTGAAAAACAGTACAAAAAGAAACAGTTCCATTTACGACCTTCCGAACGGCTGAAATTGAAGTGTATAATACACGATTTTTCGGGATTCCGGGGTCCCGTAATAAAATTCTCCGAAATCACATAGAAAGTTCCTCGGGTCAGATAAAGCGGTCACGCAAAGGTTGAGCATCAACGGAAGACATTTGGGAGTGCCAAAGTGCCACAAACCAAAGATTCGCCAAAACTCGGATTATCGTGAAAAATGTGTTAAAGCTCGTTATTTGAGGTCAAATCGAACAAAGTTGATTCCTGAAATGAGTTCGGACGCGTGATTGAAAAACAGGTAGAAAAAGAAACAGTTCCAGATCGACCTTCCGAACGGTTGAAATTGAAGTGTATAATACACGATTTTTCGGGATTCCGGTCCCTAATAAAATTCTCCGAAAATCACATAGAAAGTTCCTCGGGTCAGATAAAGCGGTCACGCAAAGTTTGAGCATCAACGGAAGACATTTGGGGGTGCCGGTGTGCCAAAACCAAAGATTCGCCAAACTCGGATTATCGTGAAAAATGTGTTAAAGCTCGTTATTTGAGGCTGAAATTGAACAGGTTGATTCGTGAAATCGAACAGGTTGATTCCTGAAATGAGCTCGGACGCGTGATTGAAAAACAGGTAGAAAAAGAAACAGGTTCCGATTTACCTTCCGAACGGCTGAAATTAAAGTGTATAATACACGGTTTTTCGGATTCCGGTCCCGGAATAAAATTCTCCGAAATCACGAGAAAAGTTCCTCGGGTCAGATAAAGCGGCCACGCAAAGTTTGAGCATCAACGGAAGACATTTGGGAGTGCCAGCAGCCACAAACAAGCATTCGCCAAACTCGATTATCGTGAAAAATATGTTAAAGCTCGTTATTTGAGGTCGAAATCGAACAGGCCGATTCCTGAAATCGAACAGGTTGATTCCTGAAATGAGCTCGGACGCGTGATTGAAATTTAGGGAGAAAAAGAAACAGGTTCCGGTACGACCTTCCGAACGGCCGAAATTGAAGTGTATAATACACGGTTTTTCGGGATTCCGGGGTCCCGCAATAAAATTCTCCGGAAATCACATAGAAAGTTTCTCGGGTCAGATAAAGTGGCCACGCAAAGTTTTCGCACCAACAGAAGATATTTGGGGGTGCCGGTGTGCCAAAACCAAAGATTCGTCGAAACTCGGATTATCGTGAAAAATGTGTTAAAGCTCGTTATTTGAGGCTGAAATCAAACAGGTTGATTCGTGAAATCGAACAGGTTGATTCCTGAAATGAGCTCGGACGCGTGATTGAAAAACAGCGAGAAAAAAAAAAAAGAAGGTTCGGGTACGACCTTTCGAACGACTGAAATTGAAGTGTATAATACACGGTTTTTCGAGATTTCGGGGTCCCGGAATAAAATACTCCGGAAATAACATAGAAAGTTCCTCGGGTCAGATAAAGCGGCCACGCAAAGTTTGAGCACCAACGGAAGATATTTGGGGGTGCCGGTGTGCCACAAACCAGCATTCGCCGAAATTCGGATTATCGTGAAAAACGTGTTAAAGCTCGTTATTTGAGGCTGAAATCGAACAGGTTGATTTCTAAAATCGAACAGGTTGATTCCTGAAATGAGCTCGGACGCGTGATTGAAAAACAGGTAGAAAAAGAAACAGGTTCCGGTACGACCTTCCGAACGGCTGAAATTAAAGTGTATAATACACGGTTTTTCGGGATTCCGGGGTCCCGGAATAAAATTCTCCGGAAATCACATAGAAAGTTCCTCGGGTCAGATAAAGCGGCCACGCAAAGTTTGAGCATCAACGGAAGACATTTGGGAGTGCCAGTGTGCCACAAACCAAAGATTCGCCAAACTCGGATTATCGTGAAAAATGTGTTAAAGCTCGTTATTTGAGCCTCAAATCGAACAGGTTGATTCCTGAAATGAGTTCGGACGCGTGATTGAAAAAACAGTAGAAAAAAACAGTTCCTCGACCTTCCGAACGGTTGAAATTGAAGTGTATAATACACGATTTTTCGGGATTCCGGGGTCCCGGAATAAAATTCTCCGGAAATCACATAGAAAGTTCCTCGGGTCAGATAAAGCGGTCACGCAAAGTTTGAGCATCAACGGAAGAGATTTGGGGGTGCTGCCGTGTGCCACAAACCAAGATTCGCCGAAACTCGGATTATCGTGAAAAATGTGTTAAAGCTCGTTATTTGAGGTCAAATCGAACAAATTGATTCCCGAAATGAGTTCGGACGCGTGATTGAAAAACAGGTAGAAAAAGAAACAGGTTCCGGTACGACCTTCCGAACGGTTGAAATTGAAGTGTATAATACACGATTTTTCGGGATTCCGGGGTCCCGATATAAAATTCTCCGGAAATCACATAGAAAGTTCCTCGGGTCAGATAAAGCGGTCACGCAAAGGTTGAGCATCAACGGAAGACATTTGGGAGTGCCAGTGTGCCACAAACCAGCATTCGCCGAAACTCGGATTATCGTGAAAAATGTGTTAAAGCTCGTTATTTGAGGCTGAAATCGAACAGGTTGATTCCTGAAATGAGTTCGGACGCGTGATTGAAAAACAGGTAGAAAAAGAAACAGGTTCCAAAGATGACCTTCCGAACGGTTGAAATTGAAGTGTATAATACACGATTTTTCGGGATTCCGGGGTCCCGGAATAAAATTCTCCGGAAATCACATAGAAAGTTCCTCGGGTCTGATAAAGCGGTCACGCAAAGTTTGAGCATCAACGGAAGAGATTTGGGGGTGCCGGTGTGCCACAAACCAGTATTCGCCGAAACTCGGATTATCGTGAAAAATGTGTTAAAGCTCGTTATTTGAGGCTGAAATCGAACAGGTTGATTCGTGAAATCGAACAGGTTGATTCCTGAAATGAGCTCGGACGCGTGATTGAAAAACAACGAGAAAAAAAAATAGGTTCGGGTACGACCTTTCGAACGGCTGAAATTAAAGTGTATAATACACGGTTTTTCGAGATTCCGGGGTCCCGGAATAAAAATCTCCGGAAATATCATAGAAATTTCATTGGGTCAGATAAAGCGGCCATGCAAAGTTTGAGCACCAACGGAAGATATTTGGGGTGCCGTGTGCCAAAAAACCAAAGATTCGCCGAAATTCGATTATCGTGAAAAATGTGTTAAAGCTCGTTATTTGAGGCTGAAATCGAACAAGTTAATTCCTGAAATGAGCTCGGACGCGTGATTGAAAAACAGGTAGAAAAAACAGTTCCGATTTACCTTCCGAACGGTTGAAATTGAAGTGTATAATACACGATTTTTTCTGGATTCCGAGTCCCGAATAAAATTCTCCGGAAATCACATAGAAAGTTCCTCGGGTCAGATAAAGCGGTCACGCAAAGTTTGAGCATCAACGGAAGACATTTGGGGGTGCCGGTGTGCCAAAACCAAAGATTCGCCAAACTCGGATTATCGTGAAAAATGTGTTAAAGCTCGTTATTTGAGGTCAAAATCGAACAGTTGATTCGTGAAATCGAACAGGTTGATTCCTGAAATGAGCTCGGACGCGTGATTGAAAAACAGGTAGAAAAAGAAACAGGTTCCTAAGATGACCTTCCGAACTACCGAAAGTAAAATGTATAATACACGGTTTTTCGGGGTCCCGGAATAAAATTCTCCGGAAATCACATAGAAAGTTTCTCGGGTCAGATATAGCGGCCACGCAAAGTTTGAGCATCAACGGAAGACATTTGGGAGTGCCAGTGTGCCACAAACCAAAGATTCGCCAAACTCGGATTATCGTGAAAAATGTGTTAAAGCTCGTTATTTGAGGCAAATCGAACAGTTGTTTCTTGTAATCGAACAGGTTGATTCCTGAAATGAGCTCGGACGCTTGATTGAAAAACAGGGAGAAAAAAACAGTTCCGGTTACATTCCGAACGGCTGAAATTGAAGTGTATAATACACGGTTTTTTCGGATTCCGGTCCCTAATAAAATTCTCCGGAAATTACATAGAAAGTTTCTCGGGTCAGATAAAGCGGCCACGCAAAGTTTGAGCACCAACGGAAGAAATTTGGTGGTGCTAGTGTGCCACAAACCAAAGATTCGCCAAACTCGGATTATCGTGAAAAATGTGTTAAAGCTCGTTATTTGAGGCTCAAATCGAACAGGTTGATTCCTGAAATCGAACAGGTCGATTCTGAAATGAGCTCGGACGCGTGATTAAAAAAAAAGGGAGAAAAAGAAACAGTTCCGGTTTACCTTCCGAACTACAAAAAATTGAAGTGTATAATACACGCTTTTTCGGATTCCGGTCCCGAATAAAATTTTCCGAAATCACATAAAAAGTTCCTCGGGTCCGATAAAGCGGCCACGCAAAGTTTGAGTACCAACGGAAGACATTTGGGGGTGCCGGTGTGCAAACCAAAGATTCGCCGAAACTCGGATTATCGTGAAAAATGTGTTAAAGCTCGTTATTTGAGGCTTAAATCGAACAGGTTGATTCCTGAAATCGAACAGGTTGATTCCTGAAATGAGCTCGGACGCGTGATTGAAAAACAGGTAGAAAAAGAAACAGGTTCCGGTACGACCTTCCGAACGGCTGAAATTAAAGTGTATAATACACGGTTTTTCGGGATTCCGGGGTCCCGGAATAAAATTCTCCGGAAATCACATAGAAAGTTCCTCGGGTCAGATAAAGCGGCCACGCAAAGTTTGAGCATCAACGGAAGACATTTGGGAGTGCCAGTGTGCCACAAACCAGCATTCGCCGAAACTCGGATTATCGTGAAAAATGTGTTAAAGCTCGTTATTTGAGGCTGAAATCGAACAGGTTGATTCCTGAAATGAGTTCGGACGCGTGATTGAAATTTAGGGAGAAAAAGAAACAGGTTCCGGTACGACCTTCCGAACGGCTGAAAGTGAAGTGTATAATACACGGTTTTTCGGGATTCCGGGGTCCCGGAATAAAATTCTCTGGAAATCACATAGAAAGTTCCTCGGGTCAGATAAAGCGGCAACGCAAAGTTTGAGCACCAACGGAAGACATTTGGGGGTGCCGGTGTGCCACAAAAAAGCATTCGCCGAAACTCGGATTATCGTGAAAATTGTGTTAAAGCTCGTTATTTGAGGCTGAAATCGAACAGGTTGATTCCTGAAATGAGCTCGGACGCGTGATTGAAAAACAGGTAGAAAAAGAAATAGGTTCTGGTACGACCTACCAAACGGCTGAAATTGAAGTGTATAATACACGGTTTTTCGGGATTTCGAAGTCCCGGAATAAAATTTTCCGGAAATCACATAGAAAGTTTCTCGGATCAAATAAAGTGGCCACACAAAGTTTGAGCACCAACAGAAGACATTTGGGGATGCCGGTGTGCCACAAACCAGCATTCGCCGAAACTCGGATTATCGTGAAAAATGTGTTAAAGCTCGTTATTTGAGGCTGAAATCGAACAGGTTGATTCCTGAAATGAGCTCGGACGCGTGATTGAAAAACAGGTAGAAAAAGAAACAGGTTCTGGTACGACCTTCCGAACGGTTGAAATTGAAGTGTATAATACACGGTTTTTCGGGATTCCGGGGTCCCGGAATAAAATTCTCCGGAAATCACATAGAAAGTTCCTCGGGTCAGATAAAGCGGTCACGCAAAGTTTGAGCATCAACGGAAGACATTTGGGGGTGTCGGTGTGCCACAAACCAGCATTCGCCGAAACTCGGATTATCGTGAAAAATGTGTTAAAGCTCGTTATTTGAGGCTGAAATCGAACAGGTTGAATCGTGAAATCGAACAGGTTGATTCCTGAAATAAGATCGGACGCGTGATTGAAAAACAGCGAGAAAAAAAAATAGGTTCCGGTACGACCTTTCGAACGACTGAAATTGAAGTGTATAATATACGGTTTTTCGGGATTCCGGGGTCCCGGAATAAAATTCTCCGGAAATAACATAGAAAGTTCCTCAGGTCAGATAAAGCAGCCACGCAAAGTTTGAGCACCAACGGAAGATATTTGGGGGTGCCGGTGTGCCACAAACCAGCATTCGCCGAAATTCGGATTATCGTGAAAAACGTGTTAAAGCTCGTTATTTGAGGCTGAAATCGATCAGGTTGATTCCTGAAATCGAACAGGTTGATTCCTGAAATGAACTCGGACGCTTGATTGAAATACAGGGAGAAAAAAAAAAGGTTCCGGTACGACCTTCCGAACGGCTCTAATTGAAGTGTATAATACACGGTTTTTCGGGATTCCGGAATAAAATTCTCCGGAAGTTACATAGAAAGTTTCTCGGGTCAGATAAAGCGGCCACGCAAAGTTTGAGCACCAACGGAAGAGATTTGGTGGTGCCGGTGTGCCACAAACCAGCATTCGCCGAAACTCGGATTATCGTGAAAAATGTGTTAAAGCTCGTTATTTGAGGCTGAAATCGAACAGGTTGATTCCTGAAATCGAACAGGTTGATTCCTGAAATGAGCTCGGATGCGTGATTGAAAAACAGGGAGAAAAATAAACAGGTTCCGGTATGACCTTCCGAACGGCTGAAATTGAAGTGTATAATACACGGTTTTTCGGGATTCCGGCGTCCCGGAATAAAATTCTCTGGAAATCACATAGAAAGTTTCTCGTGTCAGATAAAACGGCCACGCAAAGTTTGAGCACCAACGGAAGACATTTGGGGGTGCCGGTGTGCCACAAACAAGCATTCGCCTAAACTCGGATTATCGTGAAAAATGTGTTAAAGCTCGTTATTTGAGGCCGAAATCGAGCAGGCCGATTCCTGAAATCGATCAGGTTGATTCCTGAAATGAGCTCGGACGCGTGATTGAAATTTAGGGAGAAAAATAAACAGGTTATGGTACGACCTTCCGAACGGCTGAAATTGAAGTGTATAATACACGGTTTTTCGGGATTCCGGCGTTCCGGAATAAAATTCTCTGGAAATCACATAGAAAGTGTCTCGGGTCAGATAAAGCGGCCACGCAAAGTTTGAGCACCAACGGAAGACATTTGGGGGTGCCGGTGTGCCACAAACAAGCATTCGCCGAAACTCGGATTATCGTGAAAAATGTGTTAAAGCTCGTTATTTGAGGCCGAAATCGAGCAGGCCGATTCCTGAAATCGATCAGGTTGATTCCTGAAATGAGCTCGGACGCGTGATTGAAATTTAGGGAGAAAAATAAACAGGTTCCTAGATTTACCTTCCGAACGGTGAAATTGAAGTGTATAATACACGGTTTTTCGGGATTCCGGGGTCCCGGAATAAAATTCTCTGGAAATCACATAGAAAGTTCCTCGGGTCAGATAAAGCGGCAACGCAAAGTTTGAGCACCAACGGAAGACATTTGGGGGTGCCGGTGTGCCACAAACCAGCATTCGCCGAAACTCGGATTATCGTGAAAAATGTGTTAAAGCTCGTTATTTGAGGCTGAAATCGAACATGTTGATTCCTGAAATGAGCTCGGACGCGTGATTGAAAAACAGGGAGAAAAAGAAACAGTTCCGGTACGACCTTCCGAACGGCTGAAATTGAAGTGTATAATACACGGTTTTTCGGGATTCCGGGGTCCCGGAATAAAATTCTCCGGAAATCACATAGAAAGTTCCTCGGGTCAGATAAAGCGGTCACGCAAAGTTTGAGCATCAACGGAAGACATTTGGGGGTATCGGTGTGCCACAAACCAGCATTCGCCGAAACTCGGATTATCGTGAAAAATGTGTTAAAGCTCGTTATTTGAGGCTGAAATCGAACAGGTTGATTCCTGAAATCGAACAGGTTGATTCCTGAAATGAACTCGGACGCTTGATTGAAATACAGGGAGAAAAAAAAAAGGTTCCGGTACGACCTTTCCGAACGGCTCTAATTGAAGTGTATAATACACGGTTTTTCGGGATTCCGGGGTCCCGGAATAAAATTCTCCGGAAGTTACATAGAAAGTTTCTCGGGTCAGATAAAGCGGCCACGCAAAGTTTGAGCACCAACGAAAGAGATTTGGTGGTGCCGGTGTGCCACAAACCAGCATTCGCCGAAACTCGGATTATCGTGAAAAATGTGTTAAAGCTCGTTATTTGAGGCTGAAATCGAACAGGTTAATTCCTAAAATGAGCTCGGACGCGTGATTGAAAAACAGGTAGAAAAAGAAACAGGTTCCGGTACGACCTTCCGAACGGTTGAAATTGAAGTGTATAATACACGATTTTTCGGGATTCCGGGGTCCCGGAATAAAATTCTCCGGAAATCACATAGAAAGTTCCTCGGGTCAGATAAAGCGGTCACGCAAAGTTTGAGCATCAGCGGAAGACATTTGGGGGTGCCGGTGTGCCACAAACCAGCATTCGCCGAAACTCGGATTATCGTGAAAAATGTGTTAAAGCTCGTTATTTGAGGCTGAAATCGAACAGGTTGATTCCTGAAATCGAACAGGTTGATTCCTGAAATGAGCTCGGACGCGTGATTGAAAAACAGGTAGAAAAAGAAACAGGTTCCTGGTCACGACCTTCCGAACGGTTGAAATTAAAGTGTATAATACACGGTTTTTCGGGATTCCGGTCCCTAATAAAATTCTCTGAAATCACATAGAAAGTACCTCGGGTCAGATAAAGCGGCCACGCAAAGTTTGAGCATCAACGGAAGACATTTGGGAGTACCTGTGTGCCACAAACCAAAGATTCGCCAAACTCGGATTATCGTGAAAAATGTGTTAAAGCTCGTTATTTGAGGTCAAATCGAACAGGTTGTTTCTTGTAATCGAACAAAGTTGATTCTGAAATGAGCTCGGACGCTTGATTGAAAAACAGGGAGAAAAAAAACAGGTTCCGGTATGACATTCCGAACGGCTCAAATTGAAGTGTATAATACACGGTTTTTCGGGATTCCGGGGTCCCGGAATAAAATTCTCCGGAAATTACATAGAAAGTTTCTCGGGTCAGATAAAGCGGCCACGCAAAGTTTGAGCACAAACGGAAGAAATTTGGTGGTGCCGGTGTGCCACAAACCAGCATTCGCCGAAACTCGGATTATCGTGAAAAATGTGTTAAAGCTCGTTATTTGAGGCTGAAATCGAACAGGTTGATTCCTAACATGAGCTCGGACGCTTGATTGAAAAACAGGGAGAAAAAAAACAGGTTCCGGTACGACATTCCGAACGG
This sequence comes from Silene latifolia, assembly GCF_048544455.1. Taxonomy (NCBI): domain Eukaryota; kingdom Viridiplantae; phylum Streptophyta; class Magnoliopsida; order Caryophyllales; family Caryophyllaceae; genus Silene; species Silene latifolia. The sequence goes on along the minus strand of NC_133530.1, from coordinate 72,133,317 downwards.
CTCAAATTGAAGTGTATAATACACGGTTTTTCGGATTCCGGTCCCTAATAAAATTCTCCGGAAATCACTTAGAAAGTTCCTCGGGTCAGATAAAGCGGCCACGTAAAGTTTGAGCATCAACGGAAGACATTTGGGAGTGCCAGTGTGCCACAAACCAGCATTCGCCGAAACTCGGATTATCGTGAAAAATGTGTTAAAGCTCGTTATTTGAGGCTGAAATCGAACAGGTTGATTCCTGAAATGAGTTCGGACGCGTGATTGAAAAATAGGTAGAAAAAGAAACAGGTTCCGGTACGACCTTCCGAACGGTTGAAATTGAAGTGTATAATACACGATTTTTCGGGATTCCGGGGTCCCGGAATAAAATTCTCCGGAAATCACATAGAAGGTTCCTCGGGTCAGATAAAGCGGTCACGCAATGTTTGAGCATCAACGGAAGACATTTGGGGGTGCCGGTGTGCCACAAACCAGTATTCGCCGAAACTCGGATTATCGTGAAAAATGTGTTAAAGCTCGTTATTTGAGGCTGAAATCGAACAGGTTGATTCGTGAAATCGAACAGGTTGATTCCTGAAATGAGCTCGGACGCGTGATTGAAAAACAACGAGAAAAAAAATAGGTTCGGGTACGACCTTTCGAACGGCTTAAATTAAAGTGTATAATACACGATTTTTCGAGATTCCGGGGTCCCGGAATAAAATTCTCCGGAAATAACATAGAAAGTTCATTGGGTCAGATAAAGCGGCCATGCAAAGTTTGAGCACCAACGGAAGATATTTGGAGGTGCCCGTGTGCCACAAACCAGCATTCGCCGAAATTCGGATTATCGTGAAAAATGTGTTAAAGCTCGTTATTTGAGGCTGAAATCGAACAGGTTAATTCCTGAAATGAGCTCGGACGCGTGATTGAAAAACAGGTAGAAAAAGAAACAGGTTCCGGTACGACCTTCCGAACGGTTGAAATTGAAGTGTATAATACACGATTTTTCGGGATTCCAGGGTCCCGGAATAAAATTCTCCGGAAATCACATAGAAAGTTCCTCGGGTCAGATAAAGCGGTCACGCAAAGTTTGAGCATCAACGGAAGACATTTGGGGGTGCCGGTGTGCCACAAACCAGCATTCGCCGAAACTCGGATTATCGTGAAAAATGTGTTAAAGCTCGTTATTTGAGGCTGAAATTGAACAGGTTGATTCGTGAAATCGAACAGGTTGATTCCTGAAATGAGCTCGGACGCGTGATTGAAAAACAGCGAGAAAAAAAAAGAAGGTTCGAGTACGACCTTTCGAACGACTGAAATTGAAGTGTATAATACACGGTTTTTCGAGATTTCGGGGTCCCGGAATAAAATACTCCGAAAATAACATAGAAAGTTCCTCGGGTCAGATAAAGCGGCCACGCAAAGTTTGAGCACCAACGGAAGATATTTGGGGGTGCCGGTGTGCCACAAACCAGCATTCGCCGAAATTCGGATTATCGTGAAAAACGTGTTAAAGCTCGTTATTTGAGGCTGAAATCGAACAGGTTGATTTCTGAAATCGAACAGGTTGATTCCTGAAATGAGCTCGGACGCTTGATTGAAAAACAGTAGAAAAAGAAACAGTTTCCGACGACCTTCCGAACAATGAAATTAAAGTGTATAATACACGGTTTTTCGGGATTTCGGGGTCCCGGAATAAAATTCTCTGGAAATCACATAGAAAGTTCCTCGGGTCAGATAAAGCGGCCACGCAAAGTTTGAGCATCAACGGAAGACATTTGGGAGTGCCAGTGTGCCACAAACCAGCATTCGCCGAAACTCGGATTATCGTGAAAAATGTGTTAAAGCTCGTTATTTGAGGCTGAAATCGAACAGGTTGATTCCTGAAATGAGTTCGGACGCGTGATTGAAAAACAGGTAGAAAAAGAAACAGGTTCCGGTACGACCTTCCGAACGGTTGAAATTGAAGTGTATAATACACGATTTTTCGGGATTCCGGTCCCTTTAATAAAATTCTCCTAAAATCACATAGAAAGTTCCGCGGTCGAGATAAAGCGGTCACGCAAAGTTTGAGGATCAACGGAAGACATTTGGGGGTGCCGGTGTGCCACAAACCAGTATTCGCCGAAACTCGGATTATCGTGAAAAATGTGTTAAAGCTCGTTATTTGAGGCTGAAATCGAACAGGTTGATTCGTGAAATCGAACAGGTTGATTCCTGAAATGAGCTCGGACGCGTGATTGAAAAACAACGAGAAAAAAAATAGGTTCGGGTACGACCTTTCGAACGGCTTAAATTAAAGTGTATAATACACGATTTTTCGAGATTCCGGGGTCCCGGAATAAAATTCTCCGGAAATAACATAGAAAGTTCATTGGGTCAGATAAAGCGGCCATGCAAAGTTTGAGCACCAACGGAAGATATTTGGGGGTGCCGGTGTGCCAAAAACCAGCATTCGCCGAAATTCGGATTATCGTGAAAAATGTGTTAATGTAACACCCCACGGTAATTGAAGAGGTCCAGTGATAGGCTTAAATGACTAGTGCTTAAAGGGATTGGAAGTACTACTTATATCAACAAAGTGCACTTTCTTTTATGGTCATCCATGCGAAAGAACTCCAAAGTTAAGCGTGCTTGACTGGGAGTAGTCTTAGGATGGGTGACCTCCTGGGAAGGTTTCCGGGATGCGCATGAGTGAGGACAAAATGCGCTATAAAGGACCCGTGTTAATCAGGGGCCATGTACACACCGTGAGCTATCATAAGTAACCGCTCCCGACCCGGTTTGGGCCGGGGTGTTACAAGTGGTATCAGAGCAACCCTGCGACCGTGTGGTGATTGGAGGCAGTGGTTATACGCTCCATTGTGATCACACACCTAGCAAGGGAGGATTCTGGGTTAGCGGTTATGCTCCCAGGCGCAACGAGGACGTTGCGTTCTTCAAGTGGGGGTGATTGTAACACCCCACGGTAATTGAAGAGGTCCAGTGATAGGCTTAAATGACTAGTGCTTAAAGGGATTGGAAGTACTACTTATATCAACAAAGTGCACTTTCTTTTATGGTCATCCATGCGAAAGAACTCCAAAGTTAAGCGTGCTTGACTGGGAGTAGTCTTAGGATGGGTGACCTCCTGGGAAGGTTTCCGGGATGCGCATGAGTGAGGACAAAATGCGCTATAAAGGACCCGTGTTAATCTGTGGGCCATGTACACAGCCTGGTGAGCTATCATAAGTAACCGCTCCCGACCCGGTTTGGGCCGGGGTGTTACAGTTAAAGCTCGTTATTTGAGACCGAAATCGAGCAGGCCGATTCCTGAAATCGATCAGGTTGATTCCTGAAATGAGCTCGGACGCGTGATTGAAATTTAGGGAGAAAAATAAACAGGTTCCGGTACGACCTTCCGGACGGCTGAAATTGAAGTGTATAATACACGGTTTTTCGGGATTCCGGGGTCCCGGAATAAAATTCTCTGGAAATCACATAGAAAGTTCCTCGGGTCAGATAAAGCGGCAACGCAAAGTTTGAGCACCAACGGAAGACATTTGGGGGTGCCGGTGTGCCACAAACCAGCATTCGCCGAAACTCGGATTATCGTGAAAAATGTGTTAAAGCTCGTTATTTGAGGTTGAAATCGAACAGGTTGATTCCTGAAATGAGTTCGGACGCGTGATTGAAAAATAGGTAGAAAAAGAAACAGGTTCCGGTACGACCTTCCGAACGGCTGAAATTGAAGTGTATAATACACGGTTTTTCGGGATTCCGGGGTCCCGGAATAAAATTCTCCGGAAATCACATAGAAAGTTCCTCGGGTCAGATAAAGCGGTCACGCAAAGTTTGAGCATCAACGGAAGACATTTGGGGGTGCCGGTGTGCCACAAACCAGCATTCGCCGAAACTCGGATTATCGTGAAAAATGTGTTAAAGCTCGTTATTTGAGGCTGAAATCGAACAGGTTGATTCGTGAAATCGAACAGGTTGATTCCTGAAATGAGCTAGGACGCGTGATTGAAAAACAACGAGAAAAAAAATAGGTTCGGGTACGACCTTTCGAACGGCTTAAATTAAAGTGTATAATACACGATTTTTCGAGATTCGGGGTCCCTAATAAAATTCTCCGGAAATAACATAGAAAGTTCATTGGGTCAGATAAAGCGGCCATGCAAAGTTTGAGCACCAACGGAAGATATTTGGAGGTGCCGGTGTGCCACAAACCAGCATTCGCCGAAATTCGGATTATCGTGAAAAATGTGTTAAAGCTCGTTATTTGAGGCTGAAATCGAACAGGTTAATTCCTGAAATGAGCTCGGACGCGTGATTGAAAAACAGGTAGAAAAAGAAACGAGTTCCGATTTACCTTCCGAACGGTTGAAATTGAAGTGTATAATACACGATTTTTCGGGATTCCGGGTCCCTAATAAAATTCTCCGGAAATCACATAGAAAGTTCCTCGGGTCCGATAAAGCGGCCACGCAAAGTTTGAGCATCAACGGAAGACATTTGGGGGTGCCGGTGTGCCTGAAACCAAAGATTCGCCGAAACTCGGATTATCGTGAAAAATGTGTTAAAGCTCGTTATTTGAGGCTGAAATTGAACAGGTTGATTCGTGAAATCGAACAGGTTGATTCCTGAAATGAGCTCGGACGCGTGATTGAAAAACAGGTAGAAAAAGAAACAGGTTCCGGTACGACCTTCCGAACGGCTGAAATTAAAGTGTATAATACACGGTTTTTCGGGATTCCGGGGTCCCGGAATAAAATTCTCCGGAAATCACATAGAAAGTTCCTCGGGTCAGATAAAGCGGCCACGCAAAGTTTGAGCATCAACGGAAGACATTTGGGAGTGCCAGTGTGCCACAAACAAGCATTCGCCGAAACTCGGATTATCGTGAAAAATATGTTAAAGCTCGTTATTTGAGGTCGAAATCGAACAGGCCGATTCCTGAAATCGAACAGGTTGATTCCTGAAATGAGCTCGGACGCGTGATTGAAATTTAGGGAGAAAAAGAAACAGTTCCGACGACCTTCCGAACAATTTGAAATTGAAGTGTATAATACACGGTTTTTCGGGATTCCGGGGTCCCGCAATAAAATTCTCCGGAAATCACATAGAAAGTTTCTCGGGTCGATAAAGTGGCCACGCAAAGTTTTCGCACCAACAAAGATATTTGGGGGTGCCGTGTGCCACAAACCAAAGATTCGTCGAAACTCGGATTATCGTGAAAAATGTGTTAAAGCTCGTTATTTGAGGCTGAAATCAAACAGGTTGATTCGTGAAATCGAACAGGTTGATTCCTGAAATGAGCTCGGACGCGTGATTGAAAAACAGCGAGAAAAAAAAAAGGTTCGAGTACGACCTTTCGAACGACTGAAATTGAAGTGTATAATACACGGTTTTTCGAGATTTCGGGGTCCCGGAATAAAATACTCCGAAAATAACATAGAAAGTTCCTCGGGTCAGATAAAGCGGCCACGCAAAGTTTGAGCACCAACGGAAGATATTTGGGGGTGCCGGTGTGCCACAAACCAGCATTCGCCGAAATTCGGATTATCGTGAAAAACGTGTTAAAGCTCGTTATTTGAGGCTGAAATCGAACAGGTTGATTTCTGAAATCGAACAGGTTGATTCCTGAAATGAGCTCGGACGCTTGATTGAAAAACAGGTAGAAAAAGAAACAGGTTCCGGTACGACCTTCCGAACGGCTGAAATTAAAGTGTATAATACACGGTTTTTCGGGATTTCGAGGTCCCGGAATAAAATTCTCCGGAAATCACATAGAAAGTTCCTCGGGTCAGATAAAGCGGCCACGCAAAGTTTGAGCATCAACGGAAGACATTTGGGAGTGCCAGTGTGCCACAAACCAGCATTCGCCGAAACTCGGATTATCGTGAAAAATGTGTTAAAGCTCGTTATTTGAGGCTGAAATCGAACAGGTTGATTCCTGAAATGAGTTCGGACGCGTGATTGAAAAACAGGTAGAAAAAGAAACAGGTTCCGGTACGACCTTCCGAACGGTTGAAATTGAAGTGTATAATACACGATTTTTCGGGATTCCGGGGTCCCGGAATAAAATTCTCCGGAAATCACATAGAAAGTTCCGCGGGTCAGATAAAGCGGTCACGCAAAGTTTGAGCATCAACGGAAGACATTTGGGGGTGCCGGTGTGCCACAAACCAGCATTCGCCGAAACTCGGATTATCGTGAAAAATGTGTTAAAGCTCGTTATTTGAGGCTGAAATCGAACAGGTTGATTCGTGAAATCGAACAGGTTGATTCCTGAAATGAGCTCGGACGCGTGATTGAAAAACAACGAGAAAAATAAACAGGTTCCGGTACGACCTTTCGAACGGCTTAAATTGAAGTGTATAATACACGGTTTTTCGGGATTCCGGGGTCCCGGAATAAAATTCTCCGGAAATAACATAGAAAGTTCATTGGGTCAGATAAAGCGGCCATGCAAAGTTTGAGCACCAACGGAAGATATTTGGAGGTGCCGGTGTGCCACAAACCAGCATTCGCCGAAATTCGGATTATCGTGAAAAATGTGTTAAAGCTCGTTATTTGAGGCTGAAATCGAACAGGTTAATTCCTGAAATGAGTTCGGACGCGTGATTGAAAAACAGGTAGAAAAAGAAACAGGTTCCGGTACGACCTTCCGAACGGTTGAAATTGAAGTGTATAATACACGATTTTTCGGGATTCCGGGGTCCCGGAATAAAATTCTCCGGAAATCACATAGAAAGTTCCTCGGGTCAGATAAAGCGGTCACGCAAAGTTTGAGCATCAACGGAAGACATTTGGGGGTGCCGGTGTGCCACAAACCAGCATTCGCCGAAACTCGGATTATCGTGAAAAATGTGTTAAAGCTCGTTATTTGAGGCTGAAATTGAACAGGTTGATTCGAGAAATCGAACAGGTTGATTCCTGAAATGAGTTCGGACGCGTGATTGAAAAACAGGTAGAAAAAGAAACAGGTTCCGGTACGACCTTCCGAACGGTTGAAATTGAAGTGTATAATACACGATTTTTCGGGATTCCGGGGTCCCGGAATAAAATTCTCCGGAAATTACATAGAAAGTTCCTCGGGTCAGATAAAGCAGTCACGCAAAGTTTGAGCATCAACGGAAGACATTTGGGGGTGCCGGTGTGCCACAAACCAAAGATTCGCCAAACTCGGATTATCGTGAAAAATGTGTTAAAGCTCGTTATTTGAGGTCAAATCGAACAGTTGATTCGTGAAATCGAACAGGTTGATTCCTGAAATGAGCTCGGACGCGTGATTGAAAAACAGATTGAAAAAGAAACAGTTCCTGATTTACCTTCCGAACTAAATTTGAAATTAAAATGTATAATACACGGTTTTTCGGGATTCCGAGGTCCCGGAATAAAATTCTCCGGAAATCACATAAAAAGTTCCTCGGGTGAGATAAAGCGGCAACGCAAAGTTTGAGCACCAACGGAAGACATTTGGGGGTGCCGGTGTGCCACAAACCAGCATTCGCAAAACTCGGATTATCGTGAAAAATGTGTTAAAGCTCGTTATTTGAGGCTGAAATCGAACAGGTTGATTCCTAAAATGAGCTCGGACGCGTGATTGAAAAAAAAGGTAGAAAAAAACAGTTACGTACGACCTACCAAACGGTACCGAAATTGAAGTGTATAATACACGGTTTTTCGGATTCAAGTCCCGGAATAAAATTTTCCGAAATCACATAGAAAGTTTCTCGGATCGATAAAGTGGCCACACAAAGTTTGAGCACCAACGGAAGACATTTGGGGATGCCGGTGTGCCACAAACCAAGATTCGCCGAAACTCGGATTATCGTGAAAAATGTGTTAAAGCTCGTTATTTAGGCTGAAATCGAACAGTTGATTCCTGAAATGAGCTCGGACGCGTGATTGAAAAACAGTAGAAAAAGAAACAGTTACGCACGACCTTCCGAACGGTTGAAATTGAAGTGTATAATACACGGTTTTTCGGGATTCGGTCCCTAATAAAATTCTCCGGAAATCACATAGAAAGTTCCTCGGTCAGATAAAGCAGCCACGCAAAGTTTGAGCACCAACGGAAGATATTTGGGGGTGCCGGTGTACCTGAAACCAAAGATTCGCAGAAATTCGGATTATCGTGAAAAACGTGTTAAAGCTCGTTATTTGAGGCTGAAATCGAACAGGTTGATTCCTGAAATCGAACAGGTTGATTCCTGAAATGAACTCGGACGCTTGATTGAAATACAGGGAGAAAAAAAAAGGTTCCGGTACGACCTTCCGAACGGCTCTAATTGAAGTGTATAATACACGGTTTTTCGGGATTCCGGGGTCCCGGAATAAAATTCTCCGGAAGTTACATAGAAAGTTTCTCGGGTCAGATAAAGCGGCCACGCAAAGTTTGAGCACCAACGGAAGAGATTTGGTGGTGCCGGTGTGCCACAAACCAGCATTCGCCGGAACTCGGATTATCGTGAAAAATGTGTTAAAGCTCGTTATTTGAGGCTGAAATCGAACAGGTTGATTCCTGAAATCGAACAGGTTGATTCCTGAAATGAGCTCGGACGCGTGATTGAAAAACAGGGAGAAAAATAAACGGGTTTCCGACGACCTTCCGAACTACCAAATTGAAGTGTATAATACACGGTTTTTCGGGATTCCGGCGTCCCGGAATAAAATTCTCTGGAAATCACATAGAAAGTTTCTCGGGTCAGATAAAGCGGCCACGCAAAGTTTGAGCACCAACGGAAGACATTTGGGGGTGCCGGTGTGCCACAAACAAGCATTCTCCGAAACTCGGATTATCGTGAAAAATGTGTTAAAGCTCGTTATTTGAGGCCGAAATCGAGCAGGCCGATTCCTGAAATCGATCAGGTTGATTCCTGAAATGAGCTCGGACCCGTAATTGAGAAACATCGAGAAAAAAATAGGTTCGGGTACGACCTTTCGAACGACTGAAATTGAAGTGTATAATACACGGTCTTTCGAGATTCCGGGGTCCCGGAATAAATTTCTCCGGAAATAACATAGAAAGTTCCTCGGGTCAGATAAAGCGGCCACGCAAAGTTTGATCACCAACGGAAGATATTTGGGGGTGCCGGTGTGCCACAAACCAGCATTCGCCGAAATTCGGATTATCGTGAAAAACGTGTTAAAGCTCGTTATTTGAGGTCAAATCGAACAGTTGATTCCTGAAATCGAACATGTTAATTCTGAAATGAGCTCGGACGCGTGATTGAAAAACAGTAGAAAAAGAAACAGTTCCTGACGACCTTCCGAACTACAAATTGAAGTGTATAATACACGCTTTTTCGGGATTCCGGGGTCCCAGAATAAAATTCTCTGGAAATCACATAGAAAGTTCTTCGGGTCAGATAAAGCGGCAACGCAAAGTTTGAGTACCAACGGAAGACATTTGGGGGTGCCGGTGTTCCACAAACCAGCATTCGCCGAAACATCGGATTATCGTGAAAAATGTGTAAAAGCTCGTTATTTGAGGCTTAAATCGAACAAGTTGATTCCTTAAATCGAACAGGTTGATTCCTGAAATGAGCTCGGACGCGTGATTGAAAAACAGGTAGAAAAAGAAACAGGATATGGTACGACCTTCTGAACGGCTGAAATTGAAGTGTATAATACACGGTTTTTCGGGATTACGGTGTCCCGGAATAAACACTACTACAAATGAGCACTTGGGCCACGGCTAAATTCGTGGCGCAAGTGCTTAATTTCCGTGGCTAAATCATTTTGCCACGGGAATACCTTTCGTGGCGCAAGTGGCCGTGGCAAAGAGATAGCCACGGGAAAAACAATAACGTGGCTATTATTGAATTTTTGGCCACGCATTCTCAAGTGGCTAATAACTCCCGTGGCCAAAACAATTTCCCGTGGCGAAAAATTAATTCCCGTGGCAAATAATATATATGAAAATTAAATAAATAAAACGTAAATTAATTTTTATTTTTCACAATGGATATTTTATTAGATATGGAACCGTGACAATCTAGTTACTTGTTTCGCTAATTAACTCGATTCATTTGAACGTTATTTGGTTTAACTAGTCATGCATTCGTGTGCATCGGAGAGGCTTCCCAGGAGGTCACCCATCCCAACACTACTCTCACCTGAGCACGCTTAACTGTGGAGTTCTTTTCATGTGCTACCGAAATTAAATGTTGACTTTGTTGATATAATTAGCATTTTGAATCTTTTTAACTTTATTTTTTTCTTTTCGATCTTACCTTTAGTACTATTTAATTACAAAAATGTAACATGATTTACAAATTTTTGCGGGAAAAATATTATTTGGCCGAAACAATCAAATTTTTGATGTTAACCTCTTAAGTAATGATTATGGCGTCATTTTTTTTTTTGCCGAAGTCACCAAAACCATTTTTTCCAAAAAGTAAACTTAATCGTGTTTTCCAAACATTTTTTTATTTCTTTAGTTTATCGACGTTCTTATTTTCATTTCTCCTGTACTCATTTCTTCGTATATTTTTCTCCGCAAATTCTATTGTATGACCGTCGTATCTGCGATATGAAAAATGTGACCATTTTTTGGTAAAATAATAACCACTTTTATAACTAAAGGTCTTTTTTTCCTCAAAGTGGTCACTTTTAACTAAAAAAAGTAGTCACTTTTTTTACCTAGAAAACACAAAAAAGGCTGTCGTACAAAAGAATCACTAATTTCCTAAACTGTTTCCTCTTTGTTAGGATTTATCGTTTCTTTTATCAAAATTTTCACATTATTTGCACATGTAACTTTAAATTTTTCACATGCGCTCATTTTCATGAAAAAAATTCTTCATATTGAATTTTTATATTGATAATTTTTCCAATATGTTTTTTTCTTAATTGATTTGTGGGAGATCATTTTTTTACTTTCATTTCTTAGCGCACTTATTTTATTTAATCAATTTTTTACTCTAATCGTTGTTTCTTTTCCACTCCTAAAATTTTTTTTCCCAATTTTTTTCTCAGCAAGTTAAATTTTACGAAAATTTTCCATGGTACCCTCGAATTTTGACAGATTACACATGGTACCTCATATTTTCAGTTTTTACATATGATGGTACTCCCGTGTTTACTTTTTTCAGTCCCAGAATACCCTTTGGCAAACTTTCGTCATAACGTCGCTACTCATATGCCTTGTGACGTCTTTTTTTGTTATTTAAGACACTAACTATTAATCATCAAATACCTAAATCCTTTTTTTGTCTTATAAACTAACATTTAGTACCTAAATAATAAAACAATAACAACTTAACATACTCAATCAGTCATCTAATTCCTTATAGGAGTAACGACGTTATGACAGAATTTTGCGAAAGGGTATTTTGGGAATGAAAAAGGTAAACACAAGGGCACCATGTGTAGAAACTTAAAATGAGGGGTACCATCTGGCAAAGTTCGAGGGTACCATGGGAAATTTCTTTAAATTTTATAGCAAATTCAAAATTTTCATGTAATATCTTACACATAATGTCGTAAATCAAATTTTGAATGAAACAGTTTAACAATATATTATTCGGAAATTTTCCAGGCTACCCTTTGATTTTGCCAGATTTCCCATGGTATCCCCTGTTTTTAAGAATCTGCCTATGGTATCCTTGAGGTTCAATTTTTGTGCCCATGGTACCTTCTAATGTAACAGTCGTTAAATAAAGGTTAAGTTTTGATGATGTGGGAATAGCTTAGTAATTAAAAATTACGAAAATTTCACGTGGTATCCCTTAATTTTGTTAGATTTCCCATGGTACCCCTACTTTTCATTTTTATTTCATATTTATTTCATATTTTATAATTACTAATTCATTGTCACAACTCACATCATCAAAATTTAACGGCCATCTAACAACCATTACTTTAGGGGGTACCATGAGCACAAAAATGGAACCTCAAGAATATCATAGGCAGATTCTTAAAAACAGGGGTAACATGGAAAATATGACAAAATCAAGGGATATCATGGGAAATTTCCGTATATTAATTTTAGATTTCTCTACGATAGATGGTTAATAACTTATTTATTCAATTTGATATACTATGCCTTTAAATGTGATACAAGCATTTAAGATTGTTATTCAAGATTATAAATTTTAATTTAAAAAAGTAAAAGAAATTCACGACTTTAATAAACAGAATTATATATTAAAACAAATTTCTTAATTATCAATGTTTTGAAAAACCTACAAAACATAAGTGTGATTTATAAGAAAATCAAAAAAATTAGACGATAAACTTTTCTTTGCTTGCATATAAGTTTATAAAATTTTAAAATTTCTTATTGAGTAAATAAACAATAAAAAATATTAATTAAATAATCAAAGCATTTATAAAATTTCATATTTAAATGTATTTTCATATTAATATATTTGATTAAATTTCATTCATATTTTGTATTTTCTAAGCAAGCAATTTTTAGGTTTGCCTTAACATGAAAATATCTTAATTTAAGTCGGAAAAGATACTCGCCACGGGTGTTTGTTAGTTTGTGGCTAAATTTTTTTTTTGCCACGGAACAATTCGTGACTAAATAAAGATTCGCCACGGGTGTGACATAGCTCGTGGCTAAAATGATTATTTGCCACGGGTGTAGCCTAATTTGTGGCGGAAGTGACTTTTTGCCACGGGAAAAGTTATCCCGTGGCATAAAACTTTTTCGAAAATAATGAATAAGTTTTTCCCATGGCTAAGCAAAATTTAGCCACGAATTATAAATTCCCGTGGCATAATTCGTGGCACAAGTGACAAATTGTTGTAGTGAAAATTCTATGGAAATCACATAGAAAGTTCCTCGGGTCAGATAAAGCGGCCACGCAAAGTTTGAGCACCAACGGAAGACATTTGGGGGTGCCGGTGTGCCACAAACAAGCATTCGCCGAAACTCGGATTATCGTGAAAAATGTGTTAATGCTCGTTATTTGAGGCCGAAATCGAACAGGCCGATTCCTGAAATCGAACAGGTTGATTCCTGAAATGAGCTCGGACGGGTGATTGAAAAACAGGGAGAAAAAGAAACAGTTCCGGTATGACCTTCCGAACGGCTGAAATTGAAGTGTATAATACACGGTTTTTCGGGATTCCGGGGTCCCGGAATAAAATTCTCCGGAAATCACTTAGAAAGTTCCTCGGGTCAGATAAAGTGGCCACGCAAAGTTTTCGCATAAACAGAAGATATTTGGGGGTGCCAGTGTGCCACAATCCAGTATTCGCCGAAACTCGGATTATCGTGAAAAATGTGTTAAAGCTCGTTATTTGACGCTGGAATTGAACATGTTAATTGCTGAAATGAGCTCGGACGCGTGATTGAAAAACAGGGAGAAAAAGAAACAGGTTCCGGTACGACCTACCAAACGGCTGAAATTGAAGTGTATAATACACGGTTTTTCGGAATTCCGAAGTCCCGGAATAAAATTTTCCGGAAATCACATAGAAAGTTTCTTGGATCAGATAAAGTGGCCACACAAAGTTTGAGCACCAACAGAAGACATTTGGGGATGCCGGTGTGCCACAAACCAGCATTCGCCGAAACTCGGATTATCGTGAAAAATGTGTTAAAGCTCGTTATTTGAGGCTGAAATCGAACAGGTTTATTCCTGAAATGAGCTCGGACGCGTGATTGAAAAACAGGTAGAAAAAGAAACAGGTTCTGGTACGACCTTCCGAACGGTTGAAATTGAAGTGTATAATACACGGTTTTTCGGGATTCCGGGGTCCCGGAATAAAATTCTCCGGAAATCACATAGAAAGTTCCTCGGGTCAGATAAAGCGGTCACGCAAAGTTTAAGCATCAACGGAAGACATTTGGGGGTGCCGGTGTGCCACAAACCAGCATTCGCCGAAACTCGGATTATCGTGAAAAAAGTGTTAAAGCTCGTTATTTGAGGCTGAAATCGAACAGGTTGAATCGTGAAATCGAATAGGTTGATTCCTGAAATAAGCTCGGACGCGTGATTGAAAAACAGCGAGAAAAAAAAATAGTTTCCGGTACGACCTTTCGAACGACTGAAATTGAAGTGTATAATACACGGTTTTTCGGGATTCCGGGGTCCCGGAATAAAATTCTACGGAAATAACATAGAAAGTTCCTCAGGTCAGATAAAGCAGCCACGCAAAGTTTGAGCACCAACGGAAGATATTTGGGGGTGCCGGTGTGCCAAAACCAGCATTCGCCGAAATTCGGATTATCGTGAAAAACGTGTTAAAGCTCGTTATTTGAGGCTGAAATCGAACAGGTTGATTCCTGAAATTGAACAGGTTGATTCCTGAAATGAACTCGGACGCTTGATTGAAATACAGGGAGAAAAAAAAAAGGTTCCGGTACGACCTTCTGAACGACTCTAATTGAAGTGTATAATACACGGTTTTTCGGGATTCCGGGGTCCCGGAATAAAATTCTCCGGAAGTTACATAGAAAGTTTCTCGGGTCAGATAAAGCGGCCACGCAAAGTTTGAGCACCAACGGAAGAGATTTGGTGGTGCCGCTGTGCCACAAACCTGCATTCGCCGAAACTCGGATTATCGTGAAAAATGTGTTAAAGCTCGTTATTTGAGGCTGAAATCGAACAGGTTGATTCCTGAAAAAGAACAGGTTGATTCCTGAAATGAGCTCGGACGCGTGATTGAAAAACAGGGAGAAAAAGAAACAGGTTCCGGTACGACCTTCCGAACGGCTGAAATTGAAGTGTATAATACACGGTTTTTCGGGATTCCGGGGCCCCGGAATAAAATTCTCTGGAAATCACATAGAAAGTTTCTTGGGTCAGATAAAGCGGCCACGCAAAGTTTGAGCACCAACGGAAGACATTTGGGGGTGCCGGTGTGCCACAAACAAGCATTCGCCGAAACTCGGATTATCGTGAAAAATGTGTTAAAGCTCGTTATTTGAGGCCGAAATCGAGCGGGCCGATTCTGAAATCGAACGGGTTGATTCCTGAAATGAGCTCGGACGCGTGATTGAAATTTAGGGAGAAAAAGAAACAGGTTCCGTTACGACCTTCCGAACGGCTGAAATTGAAGTGTATAATACACGGTTTTTCGGGATTCCGGGGTCCCGGAATAAAATTCTCTGGAAATCACATAGAAAGTTCCTCGGGTCAGATAAAGCGGCAACGCAAAGTTTGAGTACCAACGGAAGACATTTGGGGGTGCCGTTGTGCCACAAACCAGCATTCGCCGAAACTCGGATTATCGTGAAAAATGTGTTAAAGCTCGTTATTTGAGGCTGAAATCGAACAGGTTGATTCCTTAAATCGAACAAGTTGATTCCTGAAATGAGCTCGGACGCGTGATTGCAAAACAGGTAGAAAAAAAACAGGTTCCGGTACGACCTTCCGAACGGCTGAAATTGAAGTGTATAATACACGGTTTTTCGGGATTCCGGGGTCCCGGAATAAAATTCTCTGGAAATCACACAGAAAGTTCCTCAGGTCAGATAAAGCGGCCACGCGAAGTTTGAGTACCAACGGAAGACATTTGGGGGTGCCGGTGAGCCACAAACAAGCATTCGCCAAAACTCGGATTATCGTGAAAAATGTGTTAAAGCTCGTTATTTGAGGCCGAAATGGAACAGGCCGATTCCTGAAATAGAACAGGTTGATTCCTGAAATGAGCTCGGACGCGTGATTGAAAAACAGGGGGAAAAAGAAACAGGTTCCGGTACGACCTTCCGAACGGCTGAAATTGAAGTGTATAATACACGGTTTTTCGGGGTCCCGGAATAAAATTCTCCGGAAATCACAAAGAAAGTTCCTCGGGTCAGATAAAGCGGCCACGCAAAGTTTGAGCACCAACGGAAGACATTTGGGGGTGCCGGTGTGCCACAAACAAGCATTCGCCGAAACTCGGATTATCGTGAAAAATGTGTTAAAGCTCGTTATTTGAGGCTGAAATCGAACAGGTTGATTCGTGAAATCGAACAGGTTGATTCCTGAAATGAGCTCGGACGCGTGATTGAGAAACATCGAGAAAAAAAATAGGTTCGGGTACGACCTTTCGAACGACTGAAATTGAAGTGTATAATACACGGTTTTTCGAGATTCCGGGGTCCCGGAATAAATTTCTCCGGAAATAACATAGAAAGTTCCTCGGGTCAGATAAAGCGGCCACGCAAAGTTTGATCACCAACGGAAGATATTTGGGGGTGCCGGTGTGCCACAAACCAAAGATTCGCAAAATTCGGATTATCGTGAAAAACGTGTTAAAGCTCGTTATTTGAGGCTGAAATCGAACAGGTTGATTCCTGAAATCGAACAGGTTAATTCCTGAAATGAGCTCGGACGCGTGATTGAAAAACAGGTAGAAAAAGAAACAGGTTCCGGTACGACCTTCCGAACGGCTGAAATTGAAGTGTATAATACACGCTTTTTTCGGGATTCCGGGGTCCCAGAATAAAATTCTCCGGAAATCACATAGAAAGTTCTTCGGGTCAGATAAAGCGGCAACGCAAAGTTTGAGTACCAACGGAAGACATTTGGGGGTGCCGTTGTGCCACAAACCAGCATTCGCCGAAACATCGGATTATCGTGAAAAATGTGTTAAAGCTCGTTATTTGAGGCTTAAATCGAACATGTTGATTCCTGAAATCGAACAGGTTGATTCCTGAAATGAGCTCGGACGCGTGATTGAAAAACAGGTAGAAAAAGAAACAGGATATGGTACGACCTTCTGAACGGCTGAAATTGAAGTGTATAATACACGGTTTTTCGGGATTCCGGTGTCCCGGAATAAAATTCTATGGAAATCACATAGAAAGTTCCTCGGGTCAGATAAAGCGGCCACGCAAAGTTTGAGCACCAACGGAAGACATTTGGGGGTGCCGGTGTGCCACAAACAAGCATTCGCCGAAACTCGGATTATCGTGAAAAATGTGTTAATGCTCGTTTTTTGAGGCCGAAATCGAACAGGCCGATTCCTGAAATCGAACAAGTTGATTCCTGAAATGAGCTCGGACGCGTGATTGAAAAACAGGTAGAAAAAGAAACAGGTTCCGGTACGACCTTCCGAACGGCTGAAATTAAAGTGTATAATACACGGTTTTTCGAGATTCCGGGGTCCCGGAATAAAATTCTCCGGAAATAACATAGAAAGTTCCTCGGGTCAGATAAAGCGGCCACGCAAAGTTTGATCACCAACGGAAGATATTTGGGGGTGCCGGTGTGCCACTAACCAGCATTCGCCGAAATTCGGATTATCGTGAAAAATATGTTAAAGCTCGTTATTTGAGGCTGAAATCGAACAGGTTGATTCCTGAAATCGAACAGGTTGATTCCTGAAATGAGCTCAGACGCGTGATTGAAAAACAGGTAGAAAAAGAAACAGTTCCTGATTTACCTTCCGAACGGCTGAAATTAAAGTGTATAATACACGGTTTTTCGGGATTCCGGGGTCCCGGAATAAAATTCTTCGGAAATCACATAAAAAGTTCCTCGGGTCAGATAAAGCGGCCACGCAAAGTTTGAGCACCAACGGAAGACATTTGGGGGTGCCGGTGTGCCACAAACCAGCATTCGCCGAAACTCGGATTATCGTGAAAAATGTGTTAAAGCTCGTTATTTGAGGCTGAAATCGAACAGGTTGTTTCCTGTAATCGAACAGGTTGATTCCTGAAATGAGCTCGGACGCTTGATTGAAAACAGGAAGAGAAAAAAACAGGTTCAGGTACGACCTTCCGAACGGCTCAAATTGAAATGTATAATACACGGTTTTTCGGAATTCCGGGGTCCCGGAATAAAATTCTCTGGAAATAACATAGAAAGTTTCTCGGGTCAGATAAAGCGGCCACGCAAAGTTTTAGCACCAACGGAAGAGATTTGGTGGTGCCGGTGTGCCTCAAACCACCATTCGCCGAAACTCGGATTATCGTGAAAAATGTGTTAAAACTAGTTATTTGAGGCTGAAATCGAACAGGTTGATTCCTGAAATGAGCTCGGACGCGTGATTGAAAAACAGGGAGAAATAGAAACAGGTTCCGGTACGACCTTCCGAACGACTGATATTGAAGTGTATAATACACGCTTTTTCGGGATTCCGGGGTCCCAGAATAAAATTCTCCGGAAATCACATAGAAAGTTCCTCGGGTCAGATAAAGCGGCAACGCAAAGTTTGAGTAACAACGGAAGACATTTGGGGGTGCCGGTGTGCCACAAACCAGCATTCGCCGAAACTCGGATTATCGTGAAAAATATGTTAAAGCTCGTTATTTGAGCCTTAAATCGAACAAGTTGATTCCTGAAATCGAACAGGTTGATTCCTGAAATGAGCTCGGACGCGTGATTGAAAAACAGGTAGAAAAAGAAACAGGTTCCGGTACGACCTTCCGAACGGTTGAAATTGAAGTGTTTAATACACGGTTTTTCGGGATTCCGGGGTCCCGGAATAAAATTCTCTGGAAATCACATAGAAAGTTCCTCGGGTCATATAAAGCGGCCACGCAAAGTTTGAGCACCAACGGAAGACATTTGGGAGTGCCGGTGTGCCACAAACAAGCATTCGCCCAAACTCGGATTATCGTGAAAAATGTATTAAAGCTCGTTATTTGAGGCCGAAATCGAACAGGCCGATTCCTGAAATCGAACAGGTTGATTCCTGAAATGAGCTCGGACGCGTGATTGAAATTTAGGGAGAAAAAGAAACAGGTTCCGGTACGACCTTCCGAACGGCTGAAATTGAAGTGTATAATACACGGTTTTTCGGGATTCCGGGGTCCCCGAATAAAATTCTCCGAAAATCACATAGAAAGTTTCTCGGGTCAGATAAAGTGGCCACGCAAAGTTTTTGCACCAACAGAACATATTTGGGGGTGCCGGTGTGCCACAATCCAGCATTCGCCGAAACTCGTATTATCGTGAAAAATGTGTTAAAGCTCGTTATTTGAGGCTGAAATCGAACAGGTTAATTCCTGAAATCGAACAGGTTGACTCCTGAAATGAGCTCGGACGCATGATTGAAATTTAGGGATAAAAAGAAATAGGTTCGGGTACGACCTTCCGAACGGCTAAAATTTAAGTGTATAATACACAGTTTTTCGGGATTCCGGAGTCAGGGAATAAATTCTCCGGAAATAACATAGAAAGTTCCTCGGGTCAGATAAAGCGGCCACGCAAAGTTTGAGCACCAACGAAAGATATTTGGGAGTGCCGGTGTGCCACAAACCAACATTCGGCGAAACTCGGATTATCGTGAAAAATGTGTTAAAGCTCGTTATTTGACGCTGAAATCGAACAGGTTGATTTCTGAAATCGAACAGGTTGATTCCTGAAGTGAGCTCGGACGCGTGATTGAAAAACAGGTAGAAAAAGAAACAGGTTCCGGCACGACCTTCTGAACGGCTGAAATTGAAGTGTATAATACACGGTTTTTCGGGATTTCGGGGTCCCGGAATAAAATTCTCCGGAAATCATATAGAAAGTTCCTCGGGTCAGATAAAGCGGTAACGCAAAGTTTGAGCACCAACGGAAGACATTTGGGGGTGCCGGTGTGCCACAAACAAGCATTCGCCGAAACTCGGATTATCGTGAAAAATGTGTTAAAGCTCGTTATTTGAGGCTGAAATCGAACAGGTTGATTCCTAAAATCGAACAAGTTGATTCCTGAAATGAGCTCGGACGCGTGATTGCAAAACAGGTAGAAAAAAAACAGGTTCCGGTACGACCTTCCGAACGGCTCAAATTGAAGTGTATAATACACGGTTCTTCGGGATTCCGGTGTCCCGGAATAAAATTCTCCGGAAATCACATAGAAAGTTTCTCGGGTCAGATAAAGTGGCCACGCAAAGTTTTCGCACCAACAGAAGATATTTGGGGGTGCCGGTGTACCTGAAACCAAAGATTCGCCAAACTCGAATTATCGTGAAAAATGTGTTAAAGCTCGTTATTTGAGGCTGAAATCGAACAGGTTGATTCGTGAAATCGAACAGGTTGATTCCTGAAATGAGCTCGGACGCGTGATTGAGAAACAGCGAGAAAAAAAATAGGTTCGGGTACGACCTTTCGAACGACTGAAATTGAAGTGTATAATACACGGTTTTTCGAGATTCCGGGGTCCCGGAATAAATTTCTCCGGAAATAACATAGAAAGTTCCTCGGGTCAGATAAAGCGGCCACGCAAAGTTTTATCACCAACGGAAGATATTTGGGGGTGCCGGTGTGCCACAAACCACCATTCGCCGAAATTCGGATTATCGTGAAAAACGTGTTAAAGCTCGTTATTTGAGGCTAAAATCGAACAGGTTGATTCCTGAAATCGAACAGGTTGATTCCTGAAATGAGCTCGGACGCGTGATTGAAAAACAGGTAGAAAAAGAAATAGGTTTCGGTACGACCTTCCGAACGGCTGAAATTAAAGTGTATACACGGTTTTTCGGGATTCCGGGGTCCCGGAATAAAATTCTCCGGAAATCACATAGAAAGTTCCTCGGGTCAGATAAAGCGGCCACGCAAAGTTTGAGCATCAACGGAAGACATTTGGGGGTGCCAGTGTGCCACAAACCAGCATTCGCCGTAACTCGGATTATCGTGAAAAATGTGTTAAAGCTCGTTATTTGAGGCTGAAATCGAACAGGTTGTTTCCTGTAATCGAACAGGTTGATTCCTAAAATGAGCTCGGACGCTTGATTGAAAAACAGGGAGAAAAAAAAACATGTTCCGGTACGACCTTCCGAACGGCTCAAATTGAAGTGTATAATACACGGTTTTTCGGGATTCCGGGGTCCCGGAATAAAATTCTCCGGAAATAACATAGAAAGTTTCTCGGGTCAGATAAAGCGGCCACGCAAAGTTTGAGCACCAACGGAAGAGATTTGGTGGTGCCGGTGTGCCTCAAACCACCATTCGCCGAAACTCGGATTATCGTGAAAAATGTGTTAAAACTCGTTATTTGAGGCTGAAATCCAACAGGTTGATTCCTGAAATCGAACAGGTTGATTCCTGAAATGAGCTTAGACGCGTGATTGAAAAACAGGGAGAAAAAGAAACAGGTTCCGGTACGACCTTCCGAACGGCTGAAATTGAAGTGTATAATACACGCTTTTTCGGGATTCCGGGGTCCCAGAATAAAATTCTCCGGAAATCACATAGAAAGTTCTTCGGGTCAGATAAAGCGGCAACGCAAAGTTTGAGTACCAACGGAAGACATTTGGGGGTGCCGGTGTGCCACAAACCAGCATTCGCCGAAACTCGGATTATCGTGAAAAATGTGTTAAAGCTCGTTATTTGAGGCTTAAATCGAACAAGTTGATTCCTGAAATCGAACAGGTTGATTCCTGAAATGAGCTCGGACGCGTGATTGAAAAACAGGTAGAAAAAGAAACAGGATATGGTACGACCTTCTGAACGGCTGAAATTGAAGTGTATAATACACGGTTTTTCAGGATTCCGGTGTCCCGGAATAAAATTCTATGGAAATCACATAGAAAGTTCCTCGGGTCAGATAAAGCGGCCATGCAAAGTTTGAGCACCAACGGAAGACATTTGGGGGTGCCGGTGTGCCACAAACTAGCATTCGCCGAAACGCGGATTATCGTGAAAAATGTGTTAAAGCTCGTTATTTGAGGCCGAAATCGAACAGGTTGATTCTTGAAATGAGCTCGGACGCGTGATTGAAATTTTGGGAGAAAAAAAAAAAACAGGTTCCGGTACGACCTTCCGAACGGCTGAAATTGAAGTGTATAATACACTGTTTTTCGGGATTCCGGGGTCCCGGAATAAAATTCTCCGGAAATCACATAGAAAGTTTCTCGGGTCAGATAAAGTGGCCACGCAAAGTTTTCGCACCAACAGAAGATATTTGGGGGTGCCGGTGTGCCACAATCCAGCATTCGCCGAAACTCGGATTATCGTGAAAAATGTGTTAAAGCTCGTTATTTGAGGCTGAAATCGAACAGGTTGATTCGTGACATCGAACAGGTTGATTCCTGAAATGAGCTCGGACGCGTGATTGAGAAACAGCGAGAAAAAAAATGGTTCGGGTACGACCTTTCGAACGACTGAAATTGAAGTGTATAATACACGGTTTTTCGAGATTCCGGGGTCCCGGAATAAAATTCTACGGAAATAACATAGAAAGTTCCTCGGGTCAGATAAAGCGGCCACGCAAAGTTTGATCACCAACGGAAGATATTTGGGGGTGCCGGTGTGCCACAAACCAGCATTCGCCGAAATTCGGATTATCGTGAAAAACGTGTTAAAGCTCGTTATTTGAGGCTGAAATCGAACAGGTTGATTCCTGAAATCGAACAGGTTGATTCCTGAAATGAGCTCGGACGCGTGATTGAAAAACAGGTAGAAAAAGAAACAGGTTCCGGTACGACCTTCCGAACGGCCGAAATTGAAGTGTATAATACACGGTTTTTCGGGATTCCGGGGTCCCGGAACAAAATTCTCCGGAAATCACATAGAAAGTTTCTCGGGTCAGATAAAGCGGCCACGCAAAGTTTGAGCATCAACGGAAGACATTTGGGGGTGCCGGTGTGCCACAAACCAGCATTCGCCGAAACTCGGATTATCGTGAAAAATGTGTTAAAGCTCGTTATTTGAGGCTGAAATCGAACAGGTTGTTTCCTGTAATCGAACAGGTTGATTTCTGAAATGAGCTCGGACGCTTGATTGAAAACAGGGAGAAAAAAAAACAGGTTCCGGTACGACCTTCCGAACGGCTCAAATTGAAATGTATAATACAAGGTTTTTCGGGATTACGGGGTCCCGGAAAAAAATTCTCCGGAAATAACATAGAAAGTTTCTCGGGTCAGATAAAGCGGCCACGCAAAGTTTGAGCACCAACGGAAGAGATTTGGTGGTGCCGGTGTGCCTCAAACCACCATTCGCCGAAACTCGGATTATCGTGAAAAATGTGTTAAAACTCGTTATTTGAGGCTGAAATCCAACAGGTTGATTCCTGAAATCGAACAGGTTGATTCCTGAAATGAGCTCGGACGCGTGATTGAAAAACAGGGAGAAAAAGAAACAGGTTCCGGTACGACCTTCCGAACGGCTGAAATTGAAGTGTATAATACACGCTTTTTCGGGATTCCGGGGTCCCAGAATAAAATTCTCCGGAAATCACATAGAAAGTTCTTCGGGTCAGATAAAGCGGCAACGCAAAGTTTGAGTACCAACGGAAGACATTTGGGGGTGCCGGTGTGCCACAAACCAGCATTCGCCGAAACTCGGATTATCGTGAAAAATGTGTTAAAGCTCGTTATTTGAGGCTTAAATCGAACAAGTTGATTCCTGAAATCGAACAGGTTGATTCCTGAAATGAGCTCGGACGCGTGATTGAAAAACAGGTAGAAAAAGAAACAGGATATGGTACGACCTTCTGAACGGCTGAAATTGAAGTGTATAATACACGGTTTTTCGGGATTCCGGTGTCCCGGAATAAAATTCTATGGAAATCACATAGAAAGTTCCTCGGGTCAGATAAAGCGGCCACGCAAAGTTTGAGCACCAACGGAAGACATTTGGGGGTGCCAGTGTGCCACAAACAAGCATTCGCCGAAACGCGGATTATCGTGAAAAATGTGTTAAAGCTCGTTATTTGAGACGAAATCGAACAGGTTGATTCTTGAAATGAGCTCGGACGCGTGATTGAAATTTTGGGAGAAAAAAAAACAGGTTCCGGTACGACCTTCCGAACGGCTGAAATTGAAGTGTATAATACACGGTTTTTCGGGATTCCGGGGTCCCGGAATAAAATTCTCCGGAAATCACATAGAAAGTTTCTCGGGTCAGATAAAGTGGCCACGCAAAGTTTTCGCACCAACAAGATATTTGGGGGTGCTTGGTGTGCCACAATCCAAAGATTCGCCGGAACTCGGATTATCGTGAAAAATGTGTTAAAGCTCGTTATTTGAGGCTGAAATCGAACAGGTTGATTCGTGACATCGAACAGGTTGATTCCTGAAATGAGCTCGGACGCGTGATTGAGAAACAGCGAGAAAAAAAATGGTTCGGGTACGACCTTTCGAACGACTGAAATTGAAGTGTATAATACACGGTTTTTCGAGATTCCGGGGTCCCGGAATAAAATTCTACGGAAATAACATAGAAAGTTCCTCGGGTCAGATAAAGCGGCCACGCAAAGTTTGATCACAAACGGAAGATATTTGGGGGTGCCGGTGTGCCACAAACCAGCATTCGCCGAAATTCGAATTATCGTGAAAAACGTGTTAAAGCTCGTTATTTGAGGCTGAAATCGAACAGGTTGATTCCTGAAATCGAACAGGTTGATTCCTGAAATGAGCTCGGACGCGTGATTGAAAAACAGGTAGAAAAAGAAACAAGTTCCGGTACGACCTTCCGAACGGCTTAAATTAAAGTGTATAATACACGGTTTTTCGGGATTCCGGGGTCCCGGAATAAAATTCTCCGGAAATCACATAGAAAGTTCCTCGGGTCAGATAAAGCGGCCACGCAAAGTTTGAGCATCAACGGAAGACATTTGGGGGTGCCAGTGTGCCACAAACCAGCATTCGCCGAAACTCGGATTATCGTGAAAAATGTGTTAAAGCTCTTTATTTGAGGCTGAAATCGAACAGGTTGTTTCCTGTAATCGAACTGGTTGATTCCTGAAATGAGCTCGGACGCTTGATTGAAAACAGGGAGAAAAAAAATAGGTTCCGGTACGACCTTCCGAACGGCTCAAATTGAAATGTATAATACAAGGTTTTTCGGGATTACGGAGTCCCGGAATAAAATTCTCCGGAAATAACATAGAAAGTTTCTCGGGTCAGATAAAGCGGCCACGCAAAGTTTGAGCACCAACGGAAGAGATTTGGTGGTGCCGGTGTGCCTCAAACCACCATTCGCCGAAACTCGGATTATCGTGAAAAATGTGTTAAAACTGTTATTTGAGGCTGAAATCGAACAGGTTGATTCCTGAAATCGAACAGTTTGATTCCTGAAATGAGCTCGGACGCGTGATTGAAAAACAGGGAGAAAAAGAAACAGGTTCCGGTACGACCTTCCGAACGGCTGATATTGAAGTGTATAATACACGCTTTTTCGGGATTCCGGGGTCCCAGAATAAAATTCTCCGGAAATCACATAGAAAGTTCCTCGGGACAGATAAAGCGGCAACGCAAAGTTTGAGTACCAACGGAAGACATTTGAGGGTGCCGGTGTGCCACGAACCAGCATTCGCCGAAACTCGGATTATCGTGAAAAATGTGTTAAAGCTCGTTATTTGAGGCTGAAATCGAACAGGTTGATTCCTGAAATCGAACAGGTTGATTCCTGAAATGAGCTCGGACGCGTGATTGAAAAACAGGGAGAAAAAGAAACAGGTTCCGGTACGACCTTCCGAACGGCTGAAATTGAAGTGTATAATACACGGTTTTTCGGGATTCCGGGGTCCCGGAATAAAATTCTCCGGAAATCACATAGAAAGTTCCTCGGGTCAGATAAAGCGGCCACGCAAAGTTTGAGCACCAACGGAAGACATTTGGGAGTGCCGGTGTGCCACAAACCAGCATTCGCCGAAACTCGGATTATCGTGAAAAATGTGTTAAAACTCGTTATTTGAGGCCGAAATCGAACAGGCCGATTCCTGAAATCGAACAGGTTGATTCCTGAAATGAGCTCGGACGCGTGATTGAAATTTAGGGAGAAAAAGAAACAGGTTCCGGTACGACCTTCCGAACGGCTGAAATTGAAGTGTATAATACACAGTTTTTCGGGATTCCGGGGACTTGGAAAAAAATCTCCGGAAATCACATAGAAAGTTTCTCGGATCTGATAAAGTGGCCACGCAAAGTTTTCGCACCAACAGAACATATTTGGGGGGTGCCGGTGTGCCACAATCCAGCATTCGCCGAAACTCGTATTATCGTGAAAAATGTGTTAAAGCTCGTTATTTGAGGCTGATATCGAACAGGTTGATTCCTGAAATCGAACAGGTTAATTCCTGAAATGAGCTCGGACGCATGATTGAAATTTAGGGATAAAAAGAAATAGGTTCGGGTACGACCTTCCGAACGGCTAAAATTGAAGTGTATAATACACAGTTTTTCGGGATTCCGGAGTCAGGGAATAAATTCTCTGGAAATAACATAGAAAGTTTCTCGGGTCAGATAAAGCGGCCACGCAAAGTTTGAGCACCAACGAAAGATATTTGGGGGTGCCGGTGTGCCATAAACCAGCATTCGGCGAAACTCGGATTATCGTGAAAAATGTGTTAAAGCTCGTTATTTGAGGCTGAAATCGAACAGGTTGATTCCTGAAAGTGAACAGGTTGATTCCTGAAGTGAGCTCGGACACGTGATTGAAAAACAGGTAGAAAAAGAAACAGGTTCCGGTACGACCTTCTGAACGGCTGAAATTGAAGTGTATAATACACGGTTTTTCGGGATTTCGGGGTCCCGGAATAAAATTCTCCGGAAATCATATAGAAAGTTCCTCGGGTCAGATAAAGCGGCCACGCAAAGTTTGAGCATCAACAGAAGACATTTGGGGGTGCCGGTGTGCCATAAACCAGCATTCGCCGAAACTAGGATTATCGTGAAAAATGTGTTAAAGCTCGTTATTTGAGGTTGAAATCGAACATGTTGTTTCCTGAAACCGAACAGGTTGATTCCTGAAATGAGCTCGGACGCGTGATTGAAAAACAGGGAGAAAAAGAAACAGGTTCCGGTACGACCTTCCGAACGGCTCAAATTGAAGTGTATAATACACGGTTCTTCGGGATTCCGGTGTCCCGGAATAAAATTCTCCGGAAATCACATAGAAAGTTTCTCGGGTCAGATAAAGCGGCCACGCAAAGTTTGAGCACCAACAGAAGACATTTGGGGGTACCGGTGTGCCACAAACCAGCATTCGCCGAAATTCGGATTATCGTGAAAAATGTGTTAAAGCTCGTTATTTGAGGCTTAAATCGAACAGGTTGATTCCTGAAATGAGCTTGGATGCGTGATTGAAAAACAAGGAGAAAAAGAAACAGGTTCCGGTACGACCTTCGGAACGGCTGAAATTGAAGTGTGTAATACACGGTATTTCGGGATTCCGGGGTCCCGGAATAAAATTCTCCGGAAATCACATAGAAAGTTTTTGGGTCAGACAAAGCGGCCACGCAAAGTTTGAGCACCAACGGAAGACATTTGGGGGTGCCGGTGTGCCACAAACCAGAATTCGCCGAAACTCGGATTATCGTGAAAAATGTGTTAAAGCTAGTTATTTGAGGCTAAAATCGAATAGGTTGATTCCTGAAATCGAACAGCTTGATTCCTGAAATGAGCTCGGACGTGTGATTGAAAAACAGATAGAAAAAGAAATAGGTTCTGGTACGACCTTCGGAACAGCTGAAATTGAAGTGTATAATACACGGTTTTTCGGGATTTCGGGGTCCCGGAATAAAATTCTCCGAAAATCACATAGAAAGTTTCTCGGGTCAGATAAAGCGGCCACGCAAAGTTTGAGCATCAACAGAAGACATTTGGGGGAGCCGGTGTGCCACAAACTAGCATTCGCCGAAACTCGGATTCACGTGAAAAATGTGTTAAAGCTCGTTATTTGAGGCTGAAATCGAACAGGTTGTTTACTGAAATCGAACAGGTTGATTCCTGAAATGAGCTCGGATGCATGATTGAAAAACAGCTAGAAAAAGAAACAGGTTCCGGTACGACCTTCCGAACGGCTCAAATTGAAATGTATATAATACACGGTTTTTCGGGATTCCGGGGTCCCGGAATAAAATTCTCCGGAAATCACATAGAAAGTTTCTCGGGTCAGATAAAGCGGCCACGCAAAGTTTGAGCACCAACAGAAGACATTTGGGGGTACCGGTGTGCCACAAACCAACATTCGCCGAAACTCGGATTATCGTGAAAAATGTGTTAAAGCTCGTTATTTGAGGCTGATATCGAACAGGTTGTTTCCTGAAATCGAACAGGTTGATTCCTGAAAGGAGCTCGGATGCGTGATTGAAAAACAGGGAGAAAAAGAAATAGGTTCCGGTACGACCTTCCGAACGGCTCAAATTGAAGTGTATATAATACACGGTTTTTCGGGATTTCGGGGTCCCGGAATAAAATTCTCCGGAAATCACATAGAAAGTTCCTCGGGTCAGCTAAAGCGGCCACGCAAAGTTTGAGCACCAACGGAAAACATTTAGGGGTGCCGGTGTGCCACAAACCAGCATTCGCAGAAACTCGAATTATCGTGAAAAATGAGTTAAAGCTCATTATTTGAGCCTAAAATCGAACAGGTTGTCTCCTGAAATTGAACAGGTTGATTCCTGAAATGAGCTCGGACGCGTGATTGAAAAACAGGGAGAAAAAGAAACAGGTTCCGGTACGACCTTCCGAACGGCTCAAATTGAGGTCTATATAATACACGGTTTTTCGGGATTCCGGGGTCCCGGAATAAAATTCTCCGGAAATCACATAGAAAGTTTCTCGGGTCAGATAAAGCGGCCACGCAAAGTTTGAGCACCAACAGAAGACATTTGGGGGTGCCGGTGTGCCACAAACCAGCATTCGCCGAAACTCGGATTATCGTGAAAAATGTGTTAAAGCTCGTTATTTGAGGCTGAAATCGAACAGGTTGATTCCTGAAATGAGCTCGGACGCGTGATTGAAAAACAAGGATAAAAAGAAACAGGTTCCGGTACGACCTTCGGAACGGCTGAAATTGAAGTGTGTAATACACGGTATTTCGGGATTCCTGGGTCCCGGAATAAAATTCTCCGGAAATCATATAGAAAGTTCTTCGGGTCAGATAAAGCGGCCATGCAAAGTTTTCGCACCAACAGAACATATTTGGGGGTGCCTGTGTGCCACAATCCAGCATTCGCCGAAACTCGTATTATCGTGAAAAATGTGTTAAAGCTCGTTATTTGAGGCTGAAATCGAACAGGTTGATTCCTGAAATCGAACAGGTTGATTCCTGAAGTGAGCTCGGACACGTGATTGAAAAACAGGTAGAAAAAGAAACAGGTTCCGGTACGACCTTTTGAACGGCTGAAATTGAAGTGTATAATACACAGTTTTTCGGGATTCCGGAGTCAGGGAATAAATTCTCCGGAAATAACATAGAAAGTTTCTCGGGTCAGATAAAGCGGCCACGCAAAGTTTGAGCACCAACGAAAGATATTTGGGGGTGCCGGTGTGCCACAAACCATCATTCGGCGAAACTCGAATTATCGTGAAAAATGTGTTAAAGCTCGTTATTTGAGGCTGAAATCGAACAGGTTGATTCCTGAAATTGAACAGGTTGATTCCTGAAGTGAGCTCGGACACGTGATTGAAAAACAGGTAGAAAAAGAAACAGGTTCCGGTACGACCTTCTGAACGGCTGAAATTGAAGTGTATAATACACGGTTTTTCGGGATTTCGGGGTCCCGGAATAAAATTCTCCGGAAATCATATAGAAAGTTCCTCGGGTCAGATAAAGCGGCCACGCAAAGTTTGAGCATCAACAGAAGACATTTGGGGGTGCCGGTGTGCCATAAACCAGCATTCGCCGAAACTAGGATTATCGTGAAAAATGTGTTAAAGCTCGTTATTTGAGGCTGAAATCGAACATGTTGTTTCCTGAAACCGAACAGGTTGATTCCTGAAATGAGCTCGGACGCGTGATTGAAAAACAGGGAGAAAAAGAAACAGGTTCCGGTACGACCTTCCGAACGGCTCAAATTGAAGTGTATAATACACGGTTCTTCGGGATTCCGTGTCCGGAATAAAATTCTCCGAAAATCACATAGAAAGTTCCTCGGGTCGATAAAGCGGCCACGCAAAGTTTGAGCACCAACGAGAAGACATTTGGGGGTACCGGTGTGCCACAAACCAGCATTCGCCGAAATTCGGATTATCGTGAAAAATGTGTTAAAGCTCGTTATTTGAGGCTTAAATCGAACAGGTTGATTCCTGAAATGAGCTTGGATGCGTGATTGAAAAACAAGGAGAAAAAGAAACAGGTTCCGGTACGACCTTCGGAACGGCTGAAATTGAAGTGTGTAATACACGGTATTTCGGGATTCCGGGGTCCCGGAATAAAATTCTCTGGAAATCACATAGAAAGTTTTTGGGTCAGACAAAGCGGCCACGCAAAGTTTGAGCACCAACGGAAGACATTTGGGGGTGCCGGTGTGCCACAAACCAGAATTCGCCGAAACTCGGATTATCGTGAAAAATGTGTTAAAGCTAGTTATTTGAGGCTAAAATCGAACAGGTTGATTCCTGAAATCGAACAGCTTGATTCCTGAAATGAGCTCGGACGTGTGATTGAAAAACAGATAGAAAAAGAAATAGGTTCTGGTACGACCTTCGGAACAGCTGAAATTGAAGTGTATAATACACGGTTTTTCGGGATTTCGGGGTCCCGGAATAAAATTCTCCGAAAATCACATAGAAAGTTTCTCGGGTCAGATAAAGCGGCCACGCAAAGTTTGAGCATCAACAGAAGACATTTGGGGGAGCCGGTGTGCCACAAACTAGCATTCGCCGAAACTCGGATTCTCGTGAAAAATGTGTTAAAGCTCGTTATTTGAGGCTGAAATCGAACAGGTTGTTTCCTGAAATCGAACAGGTTGATTCCTGAAATGAGCTCGGATGCATGATTGAAAAACAGGGAGAAAAAGAAACAGGTTCCGGTACGACCTTCCGAACGGCTCAAATTGAAGTGTATATAAATACACGGTTTTTCGGGATTCCGGGGTCCCGGAATAAAATTCTCCGGAAATCACATAGAAAGTTCCTCGGGTCAGCTAAAGCGGCCACGCAAAGTTTGAGCACCAACGGAAAACATTTAGGGGTGCCGGTGTGCCACAAACCAGCATTCGTAGAAACTCGAATTATCGTGAAAAATGTGTTAAAGCTCATTATTTGAGCCTAAAATCGAACAGGTTGTTTTCTGAAATTGAACAGATTGATTCCTGAAATGAGCTCGGACGCGTGATTGAAAAACAGGGAGAAAAAGAAACAGGTTCCGGTACGACCTTCCGAACGGCTGAAATTGAAGTGTATAATACACGGTTTTTCGGGATTCCGGTGTCCCAGAATAAAATTCTCCGGAAATCACATAGAAAGTTTCTCGGGTCAGATAAAGCGGCCACGCAAAGTTTGAGCACCAACAGAAGACATTTGGGGGTACCGGTGTGCCACAAACCAACATTCGCCGAAACTCGAATTATCATGAAAAATGTGTTAAAGCTCGTTATTTGAGGCTGAAATTGAACAGGTTGATTCCTGAAATGAGCTCGGACGCGTGATTGAAAAACAAGGAGAAAAAGAAATAGGTTCCGGTACGACCTTCGGAACGGCTGAAATTGAAGTGTGTAATACACGGTATTTCGGGATTCCGGGGTCCCGGAATAAAATTCTCCGGAAATCATATAGAAAGTTCTTCGGGTCAGATAAAGCGGCCATGCAAAGTTTTCGCACCAACAGAACATATTTGGGGGTGCCTGTGTGCCACAATCCAGCATTCGCCGAAACTCGTCTTATCGTGAAAAATGTGTTAAAGCTCGTTATTTGAGGCTG
This sequence comes from Silene latifolia, assembly GCF_048544455.1. Classification (NCBI taxonomy): domain Eukaryota; kingdom Viridiplantae; phylum Streptophyta; class Magnoliopsida; order Caryophyllales; family Caryophyllaceae; genus Silene; species Silene latifolia. The sequence continues at coordinate 72,101,876 of NC_133530.1, read as the reverse complement.
AAATCGAACAGGTTGATTCCTGAAATCGAACAGGTTGATTCCTGAAATGAGCTCGGACGCGTGATTGAAATTTAGGGAGAAAAAGAAACAGGTTCCGGTACGACCTTCCGAACGGCTGAAATTGAAGTGTATAATACACGGTTTTTCGGGATTCCGGGGTCCCGGAATAAAATTCTCCGGAAATCACATAGAAAGTTTCTCGGGTTAGATAAAGTGGCCACGCAAAGTTTTTGCACCAACAGAACATATTTGGGGGTGCCGGTGTGCCACAATCCAAAGATTCGCCAAACTCGTATTATCGTGAAAAATGTGTTAAAGCTCGTTATTTGAGGCTGAAATCGAACAGGTTGATTCCTGAAATCGAACAGGTTGATTCCTGAAATCGAACAGGTTGATTCCTGAAATGAGCTCGGACGCATGATTGAAATTTAGGGATAAAAAGAAATAGGTTCGGGTACGACCTTCCGAACGGCTAAAATTTAAGTGTATAATACACAGTTTTTCGGGATTCCGGAGTCCAGGAATAAATTCTCCGGAAATAACATAGAAAATTCCTCGGGTCAGATAAAGCGGCCACGCAAAGTTTGAGCACCAACGAAAGATATTTGGGAGTGCCGGTGTGCCACAAACCAGCATTCGGCGAAACTCGGATTATCGTGAAAAATGTGTTAAAGCTCGTTATTTGAGGCCGAAATCGAACAGGCCGATTCCTGAAATCGAACAGGTTGATTCCTGAAATGAGCTCGGACGCGTGATTGAAATTTAGGGAGAAAAAGAAACAGGTTCCGGTACGACCTTCCGAACGGCTGAAATTGAAGTGTATAATACACGGTTTTTCGGGATTCCGGGGTCCCGGAATAAAATTCTCCGGAAATCACATAGAAAGTTTCTCGGGTTAGATAAAGTGGCCACGCAAAGTTTTTGCACCAACAGAACATATTTGGGGGGTGCCGGTGTGCCACAATCCAGCATTCGCCGAAACTCGTATTATCGTGAAAAATGTGTTAAAGCTCGTTATTTGAGGCTGAAATCGAACAGGTTGATTCCTGAAATCGAACAGGTTGATTCCTGAAATGAGCTCGGACGCATGATTGAAATTTAGGGATAAAAAGAAATAGGTTCGGGTACGACCTTCCGAACGGCTAAAATTTAAGTGTATAATACACAGTTTTTCGGGATTCCGGAGTCAAGGAATAAATTCTCCGGAAATAACATAGAAAATTCCTCGGGTCAGATAAAGCGGCCACGCAAAGTTTGAGCACCAACGAAAGATATTTGGGAGTGCCGGTGTGCCACAAACCAGCATTCGGCGAAACTCGGATTATCGTGAAAAATGTGTTAAAGCTCGTTATTTGAGGCTGAAATCGAACAGGTTGATTCCTGAAATCGAACAGGTTGATTCCTGAAGTGAGCTCGGACACGTGATTGAAAAACAGGTAGAAAAAGAAACAGGTTCCGGTACGACCTTCGGAACGGCTGAAATTGAAGTGTGTAATACACGGTATTTCGGGATTTCAGGGTCCCGGAATAAAATTCTCCGGAAATCATATAGAAAGTTCCTCGGGTCAGATAAAGCGGCCACGCAAAGTTTGAGCATCAACAGAAGACATTTGGGGGAGCCGGTGTGCCACAAACTAGCATTCGCCGAAACTCGGATTATCGTGAAAAATGTGTTAAAACTCGTTATTTGAGGCTGAAATCGAACAGGTTGTTTCTTGAAATCGAACAGGTTGATTTCTGAAAGGAGCTCGGACGCGTGATTGAAAAACAGGGAGAAAAAGAAACAGGTTCCGGTACGACCTTCCGAACGGCTCAAATTGAAGTGTATATAATACACGGTTTTTCGGGATTTCGGGGTCCCGGAATAAAATTCTCCGGAAATCACATAGAAAGTTCCTCGGGTCAGCTAAAGCGGCCACGCAAAGTTTGAGCACCAACGGAAAACATTTAGGGGTGCCGGTGTGCCACAAACCAGCATTCGCAGAAACTCGAATTATCGTGAAAAATGTGTTAAAGCTCATTATTTGAGTCTAAAATCGAACAGGTTGTTTCCTGAAATTGAACAGATTGATTCCTGAAATGAGCTCGGACGCGTGATTGAAAAACAGGGAGAAAAAGAAACAGGTTCCGGTACGACCTTCCGAACGGCTCAAATTGAAGTGTATATAATACACGGTTTTTCGGGATTCCGGGGTCCCGGAATAAAATTCTCCGGAAATCACATAGAAAGTTTCTCGGGTCAGATAAAGCGGCCACGCAAAGTTTGAGCACCAACAGAAGACATTTGGGGGTACCGGTGTGTCACAAACCAACATTCGCCGAAACTCGGATTATCGTGAAAAATGTGTTAAAGCTCGTTATTTGAGGCTGAAATCGAACAGGTTGATTCCTGAAATGAGCTCGGACGCGTGATTGAAAAACAAGGAGAAAAAGAAACAGGTTCCGGTACGACCTTTGGAACGGCTGAAATTGAAGTGTGTAATACACGGTATTTCGGGATTCCGGGGTCCCGGAATAAAATTCTCCGGAAATCATATAGAAAGTTCTTCGGGTCAGATAAAGCGGCCATGCAAAGTTTTCGCACCAACAGAACATATTTGGGGGTGCCTGTGTGCCACAATCCAGCATTCGCCGAAACTCGTATTATCGTGAAAAATGTGTTAAAGCTCGTTATTTGAGGCTGAAATCGAACAGGTTGATTCCTGAAATCGAACAGGTTGATTCCTGAAATGAGCTTGGACGCATGATTGAAATTTAGGGATAAAAAGAAATAGGTTCGGGTACGACCTTCCGAACGGCTAAAATTTAAGTGTATAATACACAGTTTTTCGGGATTCCGGAGTCAGGGAATAAATTCTCCGGAAATAACATAGAAAGTTTCTCGGGTCAGATAAAGCGGTCACGCAAAGTTTGAGCACCAACGAAAGATATTTGGGGGTGCCGGTGTGCCACAAACCAGCATTCGGCGAAACTCGGATTATCGTGAAAAATGTGTTAAAGCTCGTTATTTGAGGCCGAAATCGAACAGGCCGATTCCTGAAATCGAACAGGTTGATTCCTGAAATGAGCTCGGACGCGTGATTGAAATTTAGGGAGAAAAAGAAACAGGTTCCGGTACGACCTTCCGAACGGCTAAAATTTAAGTGTATAATACACAGTTTTTCGGGATTCCGGAGTCAGGGAATAAATTCTCCGGAAATATCATAGAAAATTCCTCGGGTCAGATAAAGCGGCCACGCAAAGTTTGAGCACCAACGAAAGATATTTGGGAGTGCCGGTGTGCCACAAACCAGCATTCGGCGAAACTCGGATTATCGTGAAAAATGTGTTAAAGCTCGTTATTTGAGGCTGAAATCGAACAGGTTGATTCCTGAAATCGAACAGGTTGATTCCTGAAGTGAGCTCGGACACGTGATTGAAAAACAGGTAGAAAAAGAAACAGGTTCCGGTACGACCTTCTGAACGGCTGAAATTGAAGTGTATAATACACGGTTTTTCGGGATTTCAGGGTCCCGGAATAAAATTCTCCGAAAATCATATAGAAAGTTCCTCGGGTCAGATAAAGCGGCCACGCAAAGTTTGAGCATCAACAGAAGACATTTGGGGGAGCCGGTGTGCCACAAACTAGCATTCGCCGAAACTCGGATTATCGTGAAAAATGTGTTAAAACTCGTTATTTGAGGCTGAAATCGAACAGGTTGTTTCCTGAAATCGAACAGGTTGATTCCTGAAAGGAGCTCCGACGCGTGATTGAAAAACAGGGAGAAAAAGAAACAACTTCCGGTACGACCTTCCGAACGGCTCAAATTGAAGTGTATATAATACACGGTTTTTCGGGATTCCGGGGTCCCGGAATAAAATTCTCCGGAAATCACATAGAAAGTTCCTCGGGTCAGCTAAAGCGGCCACGCAAAGTTTGAGCACCAACGGAAGACATTTAGGGGTGCCGGTGTGCCACAAACCAACATTCGCAGAAACTCGGATTATCGTGAAAAATGTGTTAAAGCTCATTATTTGAGCCTAAAATCGAACAGGTTGATTCCTGAAATCGAACAGCTTGATTCCTGAAAGGAGCTCGGACGCGTGATTGAAAAACAGGGAGAAAAAGAAACGAAACAGTTCCGTGCGACCTTCCGAACGGCTCAAATTGAAGTGTATATAATACACGGTTTTTCGGGATTCCGGTCCCGAATAAAATTCTCCGAAATCACATAGAAAGTTTCTCGGGTCAGATAAAGCGGCCACGCAAAGTTTGAGCACCAACAGAAGACATTTGGGGGTACCGGTGTGCCACAAACCAACATTCGCCGAAACTCGGATTATCGTGAAAAATGTGTTAAAGCTCGTTATTTGAGGCTGAAATCGAACAGGTTGATTTCTGAAATGAGCTCGGACGCGTGATTGAAAAACAAGGAGAAAAAGAAACAGGTCCCGGTACGACTTTCGGAACGGCTGAAATTGAAGTGTGTAATACACGGTATTTCGGGATTCCGGGGTCCCGGAATAAAATTCTCCGGAAATCATATAGAAAGTTCTTCGGGTCAGATAAAGCGGCCATGCAAAGTTTTCGCACCAACAGAACAAATTTGGGGGTGCCTGTGTGCCACAATCCAACATTCGCCGAAACTCGTATTATCGTGAAAAATGTGTTAAAGCTCGTTATTTGAGGCTGAAATCGAACAGGTTGATTCCTGAAGTGAGCTCGGACACGTGATTGAAAAACAGGTAGAAAAAGAAACAGTTTCCGGTACGACCTTCTGAACGGCTGAAATTTTAGTGTGTAATACACGGTATTTCGGGATTCCGGGGTCCCGGAATAAAATTCTCCGGAAATCATATAGAAAGTTCTTCGGGTCAGATTAAGCGGTCATGCAAAGTTTTCACACCAACAGAACATATTTGGGGGTGCCTGTGTGCCACAATCCAACATTCGCCGAAACTCGTATTCGTGAAAAATGTGTTAAAGCTCGTTATTTGAGGCTGAAATCGAACAGGTTGATTCCTGAAATCGAACAGGTTGATTCCTGAAGTGAGCTCGGACGCGTGATTGAAAAACAGGTAGAAAAAGAAACAGTTCCTGATGACGACCTTCCGAACTACTGAAATTGAAGTGTATAATACACGGTTTTTCGGGATTTCAGGGTCCCGGAATAAAATTCTCCGGAAATCATATAGAAAGTTCCTCGGGTCAGATAAAGCGGCCACGCAAAGTTTGAGCATCAACAGAAGACATTTGGGGGTGCCGGTGTGCCATAAACCAGCATTCGCCGAAACTCGGATTATCGTGAAAAATGTGTTAAAGCTCGTTATTTGAGGCTGAAATCGAACATGTTGTTTCCTGAAATCGAAGAGGTTGATTCCTGAAATGAGCTCGGACGCGTGATTGAAAAACAGGGAGAAAAAGAAACAGGTTCCGGTACGACCTTCCGAACGGCTGAAATTGAAGTGTATAATACACGGTTTTTCGGGATTCTGGGGTCCCGGAATAAAATTCTCCGGAAATCACATAGAAAGTTCCTCGGGTCAGCTAAAGCGGCCACGCAAAGTTTGAGCACCAACGGAAGACATTTAGGGGTGCCGGTGTGCCACAAACCAGCATTCTCCGAAACTCGGATTATCGTGAAAAATATGTTAAAGCTCGTTATTTGAGGCTGAAATCGAACAGTTTGATTTCTGAAATCGAACAGCTTGATTCCTGAAATGAGCTCGGACGCGTGATTGAAAAACAGGTAGAAAAAGAAACAGGTTCCGGTACGACCTTCCGAACGGCTCAAATTGAAGTGTATAATACACGGTTTTTCGGAATTCCAGGGTCCCGGAATAAAATTCTCCGGAAATCACAAAGAAAGTTTTCGGGTCAGATAAAGAGGCCACGCAAAGTTTGAGCACAAACGGAAGACATCTAGAGGTGCCGGTGTGCCACAAACCAGAATTCGCCGAAACTCGGATTATCGTGAAAAATGTGTTAAAGCTCGTTATTTGAGGCTGAAATCGAACAGGTTGATTCCTGAAATCGAACAGGTTGATTCCTGAAAGGAGCTCGGACGCGTGATTGAAAAACAGGGAGAAAAAGAAACAGGTTCCGGTACGACCTTCCGAACGGCTCAAATTGAAGTGTATATAATACACGGTTTTTCGGGATTCCGGGGTCCCGTAATAAAATTCTCCGGAAATCACATAGAAAGTTTCTCGGGTCAGATAAAGCGGCCACGCAAAGTTTGAGCACCAACAGAAGACATTTGGGGGTACCGGTGTGCCACAAACCAACATTCGCCGAAACTCGGATTATCGTGAAAAATGTGTTAAAGCTCGTTATTTGTGGCTGAAATCGAACAGGTTGATTCCTGAAATGAGCTCGGACGCGTGATTGAAAAACAAGGAGAAAAAGAAACAGGTTCCGGTACGACCTTCGGAACGGCTGAAATTGAAGTGTGTAATACACGGTATTTCGGGATTCCGGGGTCCCGGAATAAAATTCTCCGGAAATCATATAGAAAGTTCTTCGGGTCAGATAAATCGGCCATGCAAAGTTTGAGCACCAACGGAAGACATTTGGGGGTGCCGGTGTGCCACAAACCAGCATTCGCCGAAACTCGGATTATCGTGAAAAATGTGTTAAATCTCATTATTTGAGCCTAAAATCGAATAGGTTGATTCCTGAAATCGAACAGCTTGATTCCTGAAATGAGCTCGGACGTGTGATTGAAAAATAGGTAGAAAAAGAAACAGGTTCCGGTACGACCTTCCGAACGGCTGAAATTGATGTGTATAATACACGGTTTTTCGGGATTCTGGGGTCCCGGAATAAAATTCTCCGGAAATCACATAGAAAGTTCCTCGGGTCAGCTAAAGCGGCCACGCAAAGTTTGAGCACCAACGGAAGACATTTAGGGGTGCCGGTGTGCCACAAACCAGCATTCTCCGAAACTCGGATTATCGTGAAAAATGTGTTAAAGCTCGTTATTTGAGGCTGAAATCGAACATTTTGATTTCTGAAATCGAACAGCTTGATTCCTGAAATGAGGTCGGGCGCGTGATTGAATAACAGGTAGAAAAAGAAACAGGTTCCGGTACGACCTTCCGAACGACTCAAATTGAAGTGTATAATACACGGTTTTTCGGGATTCCAGGGTCCCGGAATAAAATTCTCCGGAAATCACAAAGAAAGTTTTCGGGTCAGATAAAGAGGCCACGCAAAGTTTGAGCACAAACGGAAGACATCTAGAGGTGCCGGTGTGCCACAAACCAGCATTCGCCGAAACTCGGATTATCGTGAAAAATGTGTTAAAGCTCGTTATTTGAGGCCGAAATCGAACAGGTTGATTCCTGAAATCGAACAGGTTGATTCCCGAAATGAGCTCGGACGCGTGATTGAAATTTAGGGATAAAAAGAAATAGGTTCGGGTACGACCTTCCGAACGGCTGAAATTGAATTGTATAATACACAGTTTTCGGGATTCCGGAGTCCCAGAATAAAATTCTCTGGAAATCACATAGAAAGTTCCTCGGGTCAGATAAAGCGGCCACGCAAAGTTTGAGCACCAACGGAAGACATTTGGGGGTGCCGGTGTGCCACAAACAAGCATTCGCCGAAACTCGGATTATCGTGAAAAATGTGTTAAAGCTCGTTATTTGAGGCTGAAATCGAACAGTTTGATTTCTGAAATCGAACAGCTTGATTCCTGAAATGAGCTCGGACGCGTGATTGAAAAACAGGTAGAAAAAGAAACAGGTTCCGGTACCACCTTCCGAACGGCTCAAATTGAAGTGTATAATACACGGTTTTTCGGAATTCCAGGGTCCCGGAATAAAATTCTCCGGAAATCACAAAGAAAGTTTTCGGGTCAGATAAAGAGGCCACGCAAAGTTTGAGCACAAACGGAAGACATCTAGAGGTGCCGGTGTGCCACAAACCAGAATTCGCCGAAACTCGGATTATCGTGAAAAATGTGTTAAAGCTCGTTATTTGAGGCTGAAATCGAACAGGTTGATTCCTGAAATCGAACAGGTTGATTCCTGAAAGGAGCTCGGACGCGTGATTGAAAAACGGGGAGAAAAAGAAACAGTTCCGATGCGACCTTCCGAACGGCTGAAATTGAAGTGTATATAATACACGGTTTTTCGGGATTCCGGGGTCCCGGAATAAAATTCTCCGGAAATCACATAGAAAGTTTCTCGGGTCAGATAAAGCGGCCACGCAAAGTTTGAGCACCAACGGAAGACATTTGGGGGTACCGGTGTGCCACAAACCAACATTCGCCGAAACTCGGATTATCGTGAAAAATGTGTTAAAGCTCGTTATTTGAGGCTGAAATCGAACAGGTTGATTCCTGAAATGAGCTCGGACGCGTGATTGAAAAACAAGGAGAAAAAAAACAGGTTCCGGTACGACCTTTGGAACGGCTGAAATTGAAGTGTGTAATACACGGTATTTCGGGATTCCGGGGTCCCGGAATAAAATTCTCCGGAAATCATATAGAAAGTTCTTCGGGTCAGATAAATCGGCCATGCAAAGTTTGAGCACCAACGGAAGACATTTGGGAGTGCCGGTGTGCCACAAACCAGCATTCGCCGAAACTCGGATTATCGTGAAAAATGTGTTAAAGCTCATTATTTGAGCCTAAAATCGAACAGGTTGATTCCTGAAATCGAACAGCTTGATTCCTGAAATGAGCTCGGACGTGTGATTGAAAAACAGGTAGAAAAAGAAACAGGTTCCGGTACGACCTTCCGAACGGCTGAAATTGAAGCGTATAATACAAGGTTTTTCGGGATTCTGGTGTCCCGGAATAAAATTCTCCGGAAATCACATAGAAAGTTCATCGGGTCAGCTAAAGCGGCCACGCAAAGTTTGAGCACCAACGGAAGACATTTAGGGGTGCCGGTGTGCCACAAACCGGCATTCTCCGAAACTCGGATTATCGTGAAAAATGTGTTAAAGCTCGTTATTTGAGGCTGAAATCGAACAGTTTGATTTCTGAAATCGAACAGCTTGATTCCTGAAATGAGGTCGGACGCGTGATTGAAAAACAGGTAGAAAAAGAAACAGGTTCCGGTACGACCTTCCGAACGGCTCAAATTGAAGTGTATAATACACGGTTTTTCGGGATTCCAGGGTCCCGGAATAAAATTCTCCGGAAATCACAAAGAAAGTTTTCGGGTCAGATAAAGAGGCCACGCAAAGTTTGAGCACAAACGGAAGACATCTAGAGGTGTCGGTGTGCCACAAACCAGCATTCGCCGAAACTCGGATTATCGTGAAAAATGTGTTAAAGCTCGTTATTTGAGGCTGAAATCGAACAGGTTGATTCCTGAAATCGAACAGGTTGATTCCTGAAATGAGCTCGGACGCGTGATTGAAATTTAGGGATAAAAAGAAATAGGTTCGGGTACGACCTTCCGAACGGCTGAAATTGAAGTGTATAATACACAGTTCTTCGGGATTCCGGAGTCCCGGAATAAATTCTCCGGAAATAACATAGAAAGTTTCTCGGGTCAGATAAAGCGGCCACGCAAATTTTTAGCACCAACGGAAGATATTTGGGGGTGTCGGTGTGCCACAAACCAGCATTCGCCGAAACTCGGATTATCGTGAAAAATGTGTTAAAGCTCGTTATTTGAGGCTGAAATCGAACAGGTTGATTCCTGAAATCGAACAGGTTGATTCTTGAAATGAGCTCGGCGGCGTGATTGAAAAACAGGTAGAAAAAGAAACAGGTTCCGGTACGACCTTCGGAACGACTGAAATCGAACAGGTTGATTCTTGAAATAGCACCTGCTGCGTCTATTCCCAGGAGGTTTCCTCCTGCTGAAGAAAGATTTCCGCGTTTGAGTTATGGTAGGACGGAAATAATTCGATTATCTTATGAATATTACGGGATATTATTTGCCAAAAGATAAAATTTACGAAATATGTAATAGAAATATCCGGAACATTCCAGAACATTCCGACTCGGGATTTAACAGTTATCAGAAAATGGAGACGGTTTTTGACCCGGACTCCGAATGTACTCTAATTACTGCCAAAACGACCGTATCTGGACGTAGATGACAACTAAGAGGTTGACATTAATATTTGAGCAATCACTTGACGACAATCTTACGAACTGTCACAAATCGTTCCGCGAATCAAACATGCGGCCCAATCATCACCGGGTGGTTTGCGGGAGGTGCAGAAACGAGGTGTCTACAGAGCCCCCACTTTGAATGAGGCTTGGACAAGGCGAAAGTCAAAGTATAGCCATCAGGTCAATCGAAGATTACAACCTGACGACTATGGCGACGCGAGGCGGCTCAAGGGGTCTGAACCAAGGACCTGTCGTCGGGAACATTTTAGAGTCTGTCGACTATCGGGGAGGGTCGTTTAAAGTCCATTAGACTACGTAAGGAAGCTCGCCAGCCATAAGACGAGACCATACCTGAGATACCCCTGGGTGAAGCGGGACTGAAGACGCTTCGGCAAAACTCTTTGGTCTGAAGATAACTTGGTGTCTGAAGACATTAGGGGTCACAGGGAACTTTGGTCGAACTCCGCGGGGAAACAAGAACTATTGAAAATAGCAGGACGTCAGTAGAAACTGCTGGGGGAATCCGCTTGCGTCGGTCTCAAGCGAACTCTGGCGAAACTTGAGGTTGAATCTGTTTGCGTCGGTCTCAAACAAACTCTTACTGGGTAATATTGACGACTAGGAACATCTTGATCGTCGTGGGAGAAATCTCGAATGAGCAGTACTGTAAAATACTACTGCGCCGGATATAATAATCTTGAGCAATACTGCAAAATACTGCTGCGCTGGATATAAGGATCTGAGCAATACTGCGAAATACTGCTGCGCTGGATATAATGCGGGCCGGAACGAAAGAAAATCATCGAAACGGACCAAAAGAATATAATAGCGTTGAGGAAGAGGCGCACCAAAGATGGGCCCACAAATAACGAACTCATAACGAATTTTTGAAAATCCGTGTGGAGGGAACACAAGGAAGAGGCGCAGCACCTGCTGCGTCTTTTCCCCAAATTGGCTATTTCTGCGTAAAAACGCGAAATCAGAAGGAATTGCATTTCATTATTTCGAAACATAATTCTTACATTTCTCTCTCAAATCTTCACCATTTCCGTCAAGGTTTAATCCAAAAGCTTGCTTTAAAGATGACTAATCGAGGTATGTGTTCCAATCTTGCATTAATCATCTACATTTGTCGAATTTTGGGCCGCGAAAATTAGGGTTTTCGACCCTTTTGATCGAAAATTTGGGGCTTTTCTCCCAAATGGATTTGCTTTGCCAAATTGATGCTAGGAATGGATAGTAGGTGATGTTAGGAACATAACCATGTGTTTGCTTCGAATTTTCATCGAGTTTTGAGCCTTTGAATGAATTTTGAGACGGTTTTACAGCTAAACCGTAAATTGCTTCGAAAATGGCCTTAGGATTGCCCATTTGTGATGAAATTTGATATTTGGAATCCCTGGATGATGGGTAAACTTCCTACCATCTCAGAATTTTGGTTTGTGACAACTTTTTCAGGACACCTTTCTAGGGCATAATCGCCGTTATAGCGAAATGCTGCAGAATTTTCGACTTGAACTCGGAACTAGGTTTTGACTTGGACTTGACTTGACCCAATTTATCACATGAGTGATCGGGTTGGTGGGAATATGACCAAAGATGGCCGGAAAGGGGCGTTTTCAGGGCTCCGAAGGCTCGAAAACCTCTTAACAAAGGCTTGTCGTCATGTGACGCGGCCTGAATTTGCTTTAATGTTGCAGGTGATGAGGCTTCTTCTTCTGGGAGGACTCCCAAGGAGATAGATGCTGTTGTTGTTGAGGAGGCTTTAGAGCAGGCCTTCACTGCTGCGGTGATGGCTGCTGAGTTTCACGAGGAGGAGGCCGTCGAGGAGGAGGAGATCCCGAGACGAGCCAACATCGGGAGAGGGGATCGTCAGCTGAGGGGAGCTCCTGCGTGGGCTGAGACCTGGGAGAGTAGGCACCTTGTGTGGGCTGCAGAGGGTCACCTGTCCTACAGGACGGTGAAGAGTCTGGTAAATAGGAATTCACTACTCATTATTCATCCTCTTTCATTCTTTTAGTTCAAATTTCTTGCAAATTTCATTCAAAACTAAAGATAGCTTTGTTTCAAACCATGATAGGAGGCCGGGAACATCAGGTCGTTCTCGGGTTACACGACAGCGATGGAGCACTACGAGCGGCTGTCGGCGGAGGAGAGGGCCATGATCGAGCGTGGAGCATTCGGTCCTCTGGTTCAGGTCTGGAGGGATATCGTGAAGAGGAAGTTGCGGGCTAACCTTAGCCTGGTCCGCGCTTTCTTGGATCGGTTCTGGGATACGACTTCCACGTTTCACCTGCCTTTCGGTGAGGTGGGAGTTACTCGGAGGATTACGGCATGATTTCTCAGTCCGCCGTGTGGGACCGAGGAGATGGTGTGGCCGGAGACCGCTATGAGGGCGGATTCGGCCGAGGCGAGGAGATTGATCGGTGGAACTTGTCGCCGAAGGTCTGTTGCGATCTGCGGGTTTGGTACCCAGTACTTACGTTCGAGACTACTTTGCGGGAAGACCCGGAGTCGGTGACGATCGATGGGAGGGAGACGGCTCCTCCTCCCCGCACCGGTGACGAGCAGAGGGCTTGTCTGTGGCTTTGGTGGTTTCTGTCTTCGATTTACCTCGGAGACAAGGGCGAGAGGTCGACGAAGCTTCTTCCCTTTCTTTCGACCCGAGTTCCCTAGGACGTTGGGGCGGGTCATCTTCTGGTTTTGCGGTCCTCATCCGCTTTATGAGGGCCATGGTTCGTCCGAGTTGATGGAGAAGGGGACTTCTCCGGTATTTGTCGGACCAGGCTCTTCTTTGGAGGTATGAACCTTCCTTTTAATAGCAAATTCCTTTCTTTATCAAATCACGAAAGATCGTCATTGATTATTCTGTTTTACAGGCATGGGTGTACTCCTACTTCCCGAGTCTCGCGCCGAAGAGGACGGAGCCGTTGGAGAAGGCCTATCCCGTGGTGAGGGATTGGGTGATGTGCCGGACGAAGAGCAAGCGTTCTACGCACAATGTCTACCGGCGGGATGTGAACGCCCTTCAGCTGAGCAGCGTGAGTATCCCATTTGTATTCATTTGTATTTCTTTATCCTTTGCCTTTAATTGATCATAGGAATGATCTCTGCCTTTATATTGTCGCAGTGGGTGCCCAGACCTTGGGCGGAGTACGCTGGAGCGCCTCCTTTTGTCGCTGAGGTCCTTCGACCTAGGAGCCCGAGTCGGCTGCTGTTGAGGACGTCGATAGGTCCTGTGTGGTATCTGGGCGAGCGGTTGGCTCGCCAGTGCTCTCGGGACGCGTTGACGGTTCCCGTTGATCCTCTGAGGACGATGTTCAGGGAGCCTTCTGAGGCTGAGAGGGAGGCGGACCTGGCTGGTGCCAGTGGCGACGACCTTCTTCTCCCTGGCGAGGACTACTCGGCGTTCCTTTACGGGAGGTTGGCGTACTGGCCAGTAGTGGTGAGTATCTTTTACTTTTCCTTGATTTAACTTTGAGAGTTACGACGAAAGATCATTGATTAATGAGAGTCATTTGTCTTTGCAGGAGGTCGAGGCGGCGGGCATCGAGCCCCCAGCGTACCCCGAGACTCTTGAGTACACTGACGTGACCGGGAGGACGACGATCTCCGAGTTGCGTGACTTTGACGTAGTTGTGAAGGATGCTGGCCTAGACGACTGGCAGCATCTGATTCGGAGGGTGAGCCTCCAGCTTATATACCTTTCGTGTGAGAACACATTTGATTGAACTTGTTGAATTTACTGAGAATTTCTCTTGAAATCTAGGTCGCGCCATCTCGCTTCGTGGCACTATGGAGGGTGGCCAACCGGCTACGAGCTACTGCCAACGAGGCACTCGTCGGTGGTCGAGGTTGTCAGGTATGAACCTCATTTGATTTCTTTTGATTTTTGATTTTGGTTTTGATTTTGCTTGAATTGATTGACACGAGCCAATTTGCTTCTGTTTACAGCCTGACCGCGGGTTGGAGCGAGAGTTGGCCCAGTCCCGGGAGGAGACAGCTCGCTTGTTGAGGGAGCTCGAGTTTCGGGATGCCGAGAACGCCGTTCTTGCGGCAAGAGTTGCTGAGTTGGAGGGCGCCCAACGGTAGTTTTGTGTAGTTTTGTAGACTTGTACATTTGGACTTCTGATTTGAACATTTTTTGGACTTTGTTTCGGGGCGCAAGCCCCGGTTATTGGACTTTTGAACTTTGTTCGGGCGCAAGCCCCCGTTTGCTTGTACATTTGTATATACGATGGCCCTGAGTGCCTTTGTTTTTTGGGTTGTGTTGCTTGTACCTGCAGGTTAGTTCTTGAACAGGTTTGGTAGACAACGGTTTACGCCGTCATGCTGCCGAAATTTACATAGAAATTACGCAAAACATACATTTTTAACTACACATATGGCCTTAATTAGCGCAAAATGAGACTCAAAAGGATACGAAAAAAATGCAAAAATTTGGCCGGAAATGACCGGACGGTAGGGAGGGTTACCCCCTAAAAAAAAGAAAAAAGAGAAATCTACAAGTGTAGAAATGAAATGTTGAAATTTGTCAAAAATGAAAACAAAAGAAAATTTTCAAAAAAGGAAATGAAATTTATTTCCTAAAAAAAAAAAAATAAATCTATTTACCAAAAATGAATAAATGAAATAAAAAGAATCAAGTGTGATTAAAATGGCGAAGGTATCGATGTCGCCTCGAAATGCGCGCCCGCAAATTTAGGAAACTTGAAACATGGTAAACTGCTCGTATTTACCAAAATAAAACCCCGCAGGAATAGGAAATCGTGCGTTTATAGAATTAGGAAAGATCCAAACGCGAAATCACGAAAAGTGAGCCTGGGAAGAGGCGCGATGAGTGCGTCCTTTGAATAGGCGCAAGCCAGTCTTGCTGTTTCCCGAGCTTGTCCGTTCTGACGGATTTTTGGAAACAGCAATTAGTACAAATAAAAGCGTTGATGGAGTTTTAAATCACATAAATCTTCCGTCTTTTCTTCGTCTATTAACATAAAATTCCCAAAATAAATTTTCAAGAGAAAATCATCATGAATACTTTGGAGATCCGCTTGAAGGAATGGACTAATGAATTTTCGAATATTGAGAAGCATGACATGGGTGCTTATAACTTTGGGTCTTTATTGAGTTTGAAACTCATCAAAATTGTAAAGCCGTTCTTGGATGCTTGCCTTGACTATTGGGACCCGAATTATCATGTTTTCGCGTTCCCGGGAGGTGACATTTGTCCATTTCCGGAAGAAATAGCTGCTATTGGTGGGTGGGATCCCGAACACTTACCTGCCATTCCTTCCACTTCACAAGGGTATAAGAGCAAATTCGAGAGACTTGCTTGGGTGACCGGACTTGAGGTGGATCGCTTAGTTACCCCGAAAGGCGTGAGAATGTTGGACTTTATTGATCGATTCATCAACAGGGCCGACCCTACTGTTTCCTATGTTGCCAGGAGGAGAGCATTCGGCTTTTGTTTGCTGCATGTGTACGTCTTCCAAGGGCATGTTGATGAAGACTTGAGAGGTGATCCCCGTCTTTTGGGTCTTATTGAGCAAATGGAGCTGCGCAGGAGCCCCGCTTGCTTGTGCTTAGGAGAGATTATCTTGGGTTTGGATAATAGGAAATCCAACCGCGATCTGCCAATTTTGGGGAGTCCCGTCATCTTACAGGTAAAAGACACCTTTTTTTTTTTTTTTTTTTTTGTGTCTAATCCCTGCTTTTGGTAGGTTTGGCTTATGGAACGGCTCCGACTGCTCGAGCCCCCAGTTCATGCACTTTCCTATCATTCCCGTATGATTGCGATGAGGACGCGGTTGTACATGGTGGACTTCACCCGGGTCTGTGACTATTGGAAGAACAAGCTGAAGAGTGATGATGGCCCGTTGGCTAGGTGGATCGTACCGTGGTGGCACCTCAAGTCATCCACCGGAGTGTCTTTGGATCCTACTAGGTCCGTGCGCATTCCGGGACTGGAGTTCATGGTATGCATCTTTCCGGAAAGATTGATGAGGCAAGTCGGGTTGAAGCAGACGATCCCGAGGCTTGATACCGTTCCGCAGACTGCTGTAGCGCTTACCACCGAGAGCCGGAGAGAGTGGGCCATTAAATGGGCCCAAAGAAACATGTGGTTCTTGAGCTTCTCCGCCAATGCTTTGTGGGTGTCGGATTCCTACCTGATGTGGAGAAAGGCTGCAACTTCGGAAGAGCGTGAGAGACTGAGGAAACGCGAACCTGTCGACTACAAGGCGCGCGAGGGAGAGAAAGAGAAGGAGAAGCATCTGACAGAGGGAGAAGAAGAAGCCGGGCTTCAGGTCATTCGCCCTTCAAAGAAATCAAAGACTACTCCTGTCGCAGAGATGGTGGTTGGCAAGAACGGAAGAGTCAGGCCTCGAGAAAGACCGTTGGTGATTAGGTCTGAAGTGGTGCATGAGCGCCCGGCTCGAGGTCGTGACAAGAAGTATGACAAGAATGACAAGGGCAAGGGGAAGATGGAAGAATAGCCCGAGTCCTTATTTATTATTTGATTATTATTATTATTGTTGTAATAAAAAGGAGGGATTTTTAGAATCCTAGCCTATTCTATTTTTATTATGTATCGTATTATTATTTATTAGAAAGCAAATGGAATAAAAAGGTTGAATGGTTATGAAACCGTTGTGATTTTCTTTTATTATTCTTGTCGAATTTCAAATGCAATGCAAATGTCCTTCTATTTACATTTTAGATATAATGGGTTGAATCCTGTGAAGGATTGCCTACGTATTCACTTAAAAAAAGCGAAATCAAACCCTTGCGCGTAGTTCGAGAAAATGTAAAAGAATAATTGTTCTAAGCAAGAGCTTGTGATGAACATAGAAAATAAGCATGAGCTTTTGCTTGTTCTCAAGGTGCGAATTTAGTATATTTGATGATATGAGGATGGCAAATTTGTCAAAATGCAAGAGCATGGTGACACTTAGCTTATTTCAGCTTGGCCAGGGGCCGTTTATTTAGTGCCACAAGAGCGACACATGGGTTTACGCGAGGCGCGTGCTTTGTCCTATTCTAGGCATAGTATCGTTTCAGTTGGTCAAGGTTAGTGGGGTTTGAAAACTCATTCCCATCTAGGTCTGTGATTCTAACCGCACCCCCTGGGAGTATGGATTTGACTAGATATGGCCCGGCCCAATTAGGTTTGAATTTTCCCCTTGGGTCGACAGGTAAAAGAGCTCTAACCGATTTGAGTACCAAGTCTCCTTCTTTGATGTTTCTTGGCCTAACCCTTTTGTTGAGAGCTCGTTTGATACGTGCTTGATATGTTTGGACGTTGTGCAAGGCGCGTAGCCGACGTTCATCCAGGAGGATGAGTTCTTCATATCTATCCTTCTTCCAATCGGCTTCAGGGATTTGGCTTTCGAGTAGAATACGCAAGGATGGTATTTCTAGTTCGACTGGTTGTACGGCCTCCATGCCGTAGGTCAAATAGAAAGGAGTAGCCCCAGTGGGCGTCCTGACTGATGTACGATACCCCCATAAAGCAAAGGGTATCTTGCTTGGCTAATCTCTATAGTTGTCAGTCATTTTCTTGAGAATTGTGACAACATTCTTGTTTGCCGCCTCTACCGCGCCGTTAGTTTGTGGTCTATAGGGCGAAGAGTGGTGATGCTTAATCTTGTATTTGGCTAGCAATTGCTCAGTTTCAGCTTGGAAGTGAGACCCATTATCACTAATGATCTTATGTGGACAACCATATCGACAGATGATGTTGTTTTGTATGAACTTTGCCACATTTTTAGCCGTAAGACCAGTGTAGGAAGCCGCTTCTACCCATTTTGTGAAGTAGTCAATTGCCACTAGAATGAAACAGTGACCTCCCGTTCCGGCTGGGGTTATCTTCCCGATTATGTCAATTCCCCATGCAGAAAATGGCCAAGGAGATATCATCGTATAGAGCAATGAAGGAGGGACATGTTGCACATTCCCGAAGATTTGACAATTATGGCAATGTCTTACGTATTTGATACAATCAGATTCCATTGTGGTCCAATAATATCCCAAACGTGTGATTTTCTTTGCCATCATGGGCCCACTCATGTGGGGACCGCATTCTCCGTCATGGACTTCTTCCATCACCTTTCGTGCCTGTGAATGATCGAGGCAACGTAGGACTACACCAAGAGGTGTTCTTTTGTATAATTCTCCTTGCATCAGAATGTATTGGGAAGCTAGTAGGCGTATAGCACGTTGTCCCCTCTTGTCCATATCCGGTGGATAGGTACCATTGAGCTTAAAGTTCAAGATTGCTTGGAACCAGGGTTCCTGCACGATTTCCTCTTCATTGGTGATTTGGTGGACATAAGCCGGTTCTGACCGTCGTTCGATGCACAAAGGCATGTCCATCATGTGGTCTGGCATATTTTTCAAAGATACAAGTTTTGCAAGAGCATCTGCAAATTGATTTTCTTCCCGGGGTAGGTGTAAGTAGGTCACGTGGTCAAAGAATTGGGCCACTTGGTCTATCCTAGCTTGATAGGGTGCAAGGCTCTCACTTCGGATTTTCCAAGATCCTGTAACTTGGTTGATGATTAGTGATGAGTCTCCATGTACTCGGAGGTTTTTAATGCCTAAGCTTACTGCCGCTTGTAGTCCAATGAGACAAGCTTCATACTCTGCGGCGTTATTTGTCACCTCGAAGTCGAGTTTGACGGCAATCGGTGTATGCTCACCTTCAGGAGAAATGAGCAACACTCCTATTCCGAATCCTCTTAAGTTTGATGCTCCATCAAAGTACGGATCCCAGTCTACATCTGTTTGAAGTATATCCTCGTCGGGAAATGACCAAGTATCTATGGTTTGTGCGTCATTGATAGGATTTTCTGCGAAGAATTCGGCGACGGCGCGACCTTTTATAACTTTCAGTGGCACATATTTGAGGTCGAATTCTGAGAGCATAAGAGTCCACCTTGCCAGACGTCCGTTGAGGACGGGTTTCTCGAAGAGATATTTGACTGGATCCATTTTGGAGTATATTTTGACGGAGTAACTAAGCATGTAGTGACGTAGCTTCTTTGTTGCCCACACAAGAGCGAGGCATGTCTTTTCGAGTTGTGAGTATTTGCACTCATATTCCAAGAACTTCTTACTTAGGTAGTAAATTGCTCTTTCTTCACTTCCTACGGTTTGAGCCAGCATAGCACCCATGGCGGTTTCAGTCAAGAGGTTGATCTTGTTGTGGCGGCATGAGCACCGGTGGTTTAGCCAATATCTCCTTGATTCGGTCGAATGCCTTTTGACAATCATCATCCCACATGGTGTGGTCTGTTTTCTTGAGTTTCTTGAAGATAGGCTCACAAATCATTGTAAGTTTCGATATGAATCGACTTATGTATTGTACCTTTCCTAGGAATCCTCTGACTTCTTTTTCTGTTTGGGGTTGTGGCATTTCGATCAGAGCTTTGATTTTGGAAGGATCTATTTTTATTCCTCTTTGACTGACCACGTATCCCAGGAGTTTGCCAGATGTCACCCCGAATGTGCATTTCTGAGGATTGAGCCTCATGTTGTACTTTCGTAGCCTTGCGAAGAATTTGCGAAGATTCGCAATATGTCCCTCTCTTTCTTTGGATTTGACGATCATGTCATCTACGTATACCTCAACTTCTTTGTGCATCATGTCATGTAAGAGTGTAGTTGCGGTGCGTTGGTATGTAGCTCCGGCGTTGATTAATCCAAACGGCATTACTGTATAGCAATAGGTTCCCCATTGGGTGACGAATGCAGTCTTATGCATATCTTCCATGGCTATCTTGATTTGGTTATAACCTGCATATCCATCCATGAAGGATAGT
This sequence comes from Silene latifolia, assembly GCF_048544455.1. NCBI lineage: Eukaryota > Viridiplantae > Streptophyta > Magnoliopsida > Caryophyllales > Caryophyllaceae > Silene > Silene latifolia. The sequence goes on along the minus strand of NC_133530.1, from coordinate 72,081,991 downwards.
AATGCGTGGTCTGCAGTATTGTCCACTAATATGTCGATATGAGGTAGAGGAAAATCATCCTTTGGACTCGCTTTGTTCAGATCCCTAAAGTCAACACAAACACGGATCCTCCCATCCTTTTTGGGTACGGGTACTATGTTGGCTACCCAGTCAGAATACTCGGAAACTTTGATGAACCCGGCTTTGAATTCTTTGTCAACTTATTCCTTAATCTTTAGAGCCCATTCCGTTCTCATTCGTCGAAGCTTCTGTTTCACAGGTTTGAAACCTGGCTTAATTGGAATCCTATGTTCGGCAATATCCCTGTCGATCCCTGGCATGTCTTTGTAGGACCAAGCGAAATTGTGTTTGAATTCATTTAGGAGGTCTATGAAATCGGCCTTTTCGGTAGAGCTCAAGGTAATCCCTATCCTAAGTTCTTGGGGTTCTAGTTCGGTTCCTACGTTGATGGGTTCGGTATCTTCTATTACTGGTCCTCCTTCCCCTTCTTGTAATATTTCTTTGGCTACGTAGGGAGGTATTTCGGTCAAGTCTGGGTCTTGGTCATCCTCAGTATCATCATAAACAGAATTGCACTCGAAAGAACACAGAGAGTAAGCAGAACCTGATTTATTCATATTAAGATTTGAGTAAAGTTGAAACAAATGAGCCAACTGATCCATGGTTAGTGGCGGCAAAGGAACAGTAATTGGGGCATTTCCCGAACTACCGTGACTACTCGAGGCTAAGCTAGGAGAAACAAAGGGAGTGGGGGTGACAACAGGGGTAGATTCTCTAATGACTCCTCTAGACTCCGACTCTGACTCCGACTCCGACTCCGACTCGAACTCGTCGTCTTCTTGTTCTCCTTTGAACATCTCTCCTTCTCCAGTAGTGAGCTTGAAGAGTCTTCCTTGGTTGTTGGTCCACTTGATTGACTTTCTCCATCCTTTCTGTTGCCTCGCGTCGGTTTCTGTGATCAACGCGGTGGGGTTGAAGCGATCGTCCTGAAGTATCATAGTAATGATCTCATCCTGCGCGGCCCTAATGAATCGGTCCTCTCCAAACAATAGGCTAACAGCTTGTTCGTCTAAGCAAGGTGCTTGACGGGTTTTGACGGTAGGAACCGTTTCGGGAGGGATGAAGTAGCAATCGTGAAAGATCTCGATTCCGGCTAGCTTCGTCTCAAGATAATGCCAAGGTTCGGGAAATCCGTGAAAGAGTTCTGAACTTCCTTCTTGAACGAAGTACCCATTTAGAGTGGGGAGATATGGCCTCATTTGGACTCCCACGTGCTTGCGATTTTGGACTTGAGCGAGCATTTCGAGAACTTCTTCTTTTGTGGGTTTATACCCTAGCCCAAGTGGTATCCTTGTTGAGTTGCCTTTCTTGTGTGGTGCGAAGGTATTCTTCCGTATTGGGTTCAAAGGCATCCCAGGGAAGTGTCCCTGGGATTTAAGTATGTGGTTGACCACTAAATTGGAGTAGGGATTATAATATAGAGGTGCCAACTCACTTTCTATGACGTTCACACTTTGGAAGCCCCCAAGTTCGTATATGGGATCCGCAAGGACTTGATTGTTCGATTGTTTCTCGATTATTGCCTTGATGGGTGACGAGGTGATCGTCACTACTTTGCCATTTAGTGGGATCTTGATTTTTTGGTGAAGGGTGGATGTTACCGCTTTGGAAGCATGAATCCAAGGCCTTCCCAGAAGTATATTGAATGAAGCTTCGATGTCCACTATTTGGAAGTTAACTTTTCGTTCGATTGGTCCCGTGGCTATGGTTAGGTTAGCAAGTCCAACCACTTTTCGTCGTGTACCGTCATATGCGCGTACACCTTGATTGGTGGGAGTCCAATCCGACTCTTTCATGCCTAGCTTGTATGCCGTTTTGAGGGGTATGACGTTGATCGCGGAGCCATCATCTACCAAAGTCATTGGCACATTATTCTTTAGACAAATGACGGTGATGTATAGAGCAAGGTTGTGACTAGCGCCAAAAGGTGGAAAGTCTTCGTCTGAGAAAGTAATAGGATTACTTAGCTTTGGTGATTCTTGGAAGACCAAGTTGACTATATCTTCAGGAGTGGAGTTATGTGTTACACTTAGCTTGGCCAAAGCTTGCAGTAAAGCTTGGCGATGTGGGAATGAGCTTACCACTAGTTGCCAGACTGAAAGATCAGCCTTGGTTTTCTTTAATTGCTTGAGCAAAGGATCAGTGGGGTCATCTTCGTTGTCATTCGGTGTGATGACATTGGTTGGACCGTTTTGAGTAGTATTTTGATATGGGCGACCCGAACGAGTTAGGTGATCCACATCTTGGTCTTCACCATTTTGGACTATTTCCTTGACTACGGAGTTTTCAATGAGATATTCGTCTTCATCATTATCGGCCCAAACCCCATTGATTGCAGCTAGTTCTCTCATTCTCATGATGTCACTTTCTAGTCGTATGATTTGATCGACTAGTTTATCAACCACGGTGACGACTTCTTGCATAGTGGCATTTTGAGAGAAGGTTAATGGTACACGTTCCTTAGGTATTGCATTGCGTAAGGTCGTTACCATGTTTTCTAGTTCCCACACTTGTCTATCCACGTTCCTTGCCCATGTGATGAAGTCGGAAATGGTAGGGGAGATAGTAGAGTAGAACCCCTCTTTCTCAATTGCATGAATTTCATTCTCGGTGGGAGAAATGAGGTGTGAGCAATCTAAGGTAGATTCATCACTTGTAATCACTAGAACTCCAAGAGGATTCTGAGTGTTGTTGGGTTTACCTCCTGGTGGTATTGGGAGTCGACCATCTTCAATCATATCTTGAAGCACGTGTTTTAACTTGTAGCATTTTTATGTGTCGTGTCCTTTGCCCCTATGGTACTCACAGTAGGAATTTTCGTCCCAGAACTTGGATTTCTTTTCGGGCTCGGGAGTCGGTCCAATGGGTTGGAGCTTGCCTTGCTTCATTAGCCTCTTTAGAGCGTTGGAGTAAGTATCCCCAAGGTTTGTGAACTTCCTTGGTGGGCTAGTTTTCTTGGATGGCTCGAGAAGGTTAACCTCATCGGTCTTGCTAGTAGAGCCGTATGAACGACTCGTGGACCCTTGATATCCTCGACCTACCGTTTTGGACAAGAGTCCCTTACGGATGTCATCTTCAATTCGTGTCCCTAGTACGGTTAAGTCCTTGAAAGTCTTGATGTTTTGATATCTCAAATGGTTGGCATATATGGGCTTGAGATTATCTACGAACTTTTCCACAAGAGTAGCCTCATCCGGGCGTTCAACTAGTTGAGTACTAGTCTTCCTCCACCTACTTAGGAAGTCGGTGAATCCTTCTTTGTCATTTTGGGTAAGAACCTCTAGAGTACGCATGTTGACTTGGATCTCGGCATTATCCGCATATTGTTTCGAGAATTCGATCGCGGCGTCCTCCCAAGTAGCGACCTTCTTGTGATCTAAAGTGTAGAACCATTGCTTCGGGATGGTGTCAAGAGATGAAGGAAAGATCCTTAAGAACATCTCGGGTTTGATGCCTTTGATAGACATGTAATCCTTGAAGGCACGGATGTGGTTCAAAGGGTTCTCATGTCCCTTGAACTTAGGGATATCCGTCATGCTAAAGTTAGTTGGTAATTTGGAATTGACGGCTTCATATTTGCGATTGTTTTCCCTATAAATGTCATCTCCCTTAAGGTACATCAATTGCTCCTCTAGGTATTGGAGTCTTTTCTCAGCTGCGGTTGTCCCTATGATAGGATTGTCATCTTTAGATTCGTCATCGGAAAAACGTAGTACTTCACCTTTAGGGGGAGGCAACCTTCCCTCCACATCAAAGATACGGCCTTCGATAAGTTCAAGGCGGTCATAGGTTTGTTCTTGAGTGACTTGCATTTGGGCTAGCGCGGCCAGGATTCGATCATTACTCTCTTGAATTTGCTGGAGATTTGTTTCTTCGCTTGATCCGGGCATCTTGGAAACTGGATAAGAGATCGGCGACGAATCAAAACACGATCGACCATTTCGACACACTTGCTAAAAGAAGAAAAGTTTTGACTTGTGAAGTGGGTGTGTGCCACTTGTGTTGAGTGAGTTTTGAAGAAAGACAAGGTCTTTGAAAATGTGTGTCCTAGTCAACTGTAGTGTAGTTGTAGGAGTGGACTCGAAGTGAGGTTTTGAAATGGGCTTGTGGCCCGAATTTTGACAGAGTTTCGACTGGATTTTGCGCTAATTGAAGGCCTATATTTTTTCGAAATTTCTTGTTTAAAAGGGATTTTGATTTTTTGAAAATTCGTCATGGTTTTGTCTAGAAATGGTGATCACGTAGGGTTTACACATTTATACGAGCATTAATATTATAACGGGATGCTGAGTGCATTTAGAAGGGTTTTGGTTTAAAGGGTAGGTTGCCATACCGAACCATCAAACCCGAAGTCTGTGGAGAGGCTCGTGCCAAACAAGAGTAAGGCCGATTCCTAGTCCATTTCCTCAAGTAGTGAAGGCCCTTGATACAAACAAGAGTAAGCATCATAGTATGGATGACGTCAATCGCTATCCGTCCTTAGGCCCAAATAAGAATTAGGACCGTTTAGACGGGACGATTGGTCGAATGGGTTGGGTTGGGCCTAGGAAGGCCGAATAAACGATCTAGGAAGATCGAGTTATGAAAACCGACAATTGTCTTGTACAAATTTATTCCCTAACCTTGTTCAAGTTTCACCCTTGGCTACACGTAAGTGTATTTCTCCCCAGCGGAGTCGCCAAACTGTGGACAGCGGGCCGCCCACGGGGGCGCTTGGTGAGGATCGAAAACAAGCGTTTGCATTTTGTATGGAGTCGCCACCAATTTTTATGGGAAATTGGAACCGTTCGAATACCTCGTGTCATGCCAAGACACAAAGTAGAGACATGAACACTAAGCAATCGTTACCCTTAGCATTCTATGTCTAGAATGACTCTCGTGGATGCCAATGAGCACGGGTGCTCACGGAGATCTGGAGTAAGGGGTGAGGGTACGTATTAGGAAGCTCTTTTGATCGAACACCTAATCCCGCCCGCCTCGATAGCGGCCTCTACTAATGATTAGGGAAGTTGTCTATACTTGATATATTGTCGGCTATATGCATGTAATGCAGCATCCAAGTTTTAATCCTAGCATGTGAGAATTTAACTAAGTCGGTTGACACGTAATTAGCATACAATTGGGTCGAAATAGGAGTTAATGTTGATTTACATGTGAAAGCACACAAGCAATAAAATAAATACAACAATTATAAATTACAATAATGAAAATTACATCAATTACAAAGGATAGGCGATTTATGTCGAAAATACCTTTAAAACGGATAATTTGAGAAAAAGGAATAAAAGAATAAAAGAACAAACAGGAATCAGCGATAATACGAATAATAGTTAATCAATACGTAGCCTAATCAATTACGTCAAGCCAGAAAAGGAGTTCAGAGGCAGAACTCATCCTGGAACAGGCGCAGCAGGACTGCGCCCTCTGGAAGAGGCGCAGCAGACGCTGCGTCTGTTCCAAGGGTGAATTCTGGCTGTGAAGCCGGAACTGCAAACCGTTAATGTTAATTGATGAAGTTAATGATTGATTTAAAATTATTTACTCGGATGGAGGTGTTTAATAGATTAATTATATATGAATGATGGTCATAAAAGCGATAAAACACGGATGAGACGGAATATAACGAATTAATTACATGATGAAGCGATGTTAATGAATGAGTCCTCTGTTGAAATCAATTAACTAGTCTAAACATGACGAATGTACAACGAATATACGACAAACATGTGAATAAACAAACGAAAACTATATCAATGACGAATTCCAGAAACTCAATATGGTTAAATTGAATCTCTAAAATCCGGGTTTGAATTTAATGACGAAAACCCGTAAATATGAATTACTTAGGATTTAAGTCGGATTTATGACGATTAAAACATGTGGATGAATGATGAATTATATACATGTGATTATTAAACTATCATGTGAAAGAATTAAAGAACAAACAAATACAAATCAAATACGAACAAGAACGAATTACAGAGGACGAAGAAGAAGAAAACAAGCGAGAATCAGGCGGCCTCACGAAGAGGCGCAGCGGAAGCTGCGCTCCTTCAAGAGGCGCAGCGATTCTTTGCGTCTTTTCTCGACTGTCAGTCTTCTGGAAAATCCGTAAAAAAGGTTTTAAAGACGGTTTTAGAAATCAGTTTTAACGAGGTATTTTCGACGTAAACCTTACAATAATAATACGATAAATAAAATACAATAAATAAAGGAGGATTATACACCCTCAGACTTACATGTTGACGGAACGAGATGAACTAAGATATCGACTAGTGAATGCTCGACGCGAATGCAAAGAGAGTGCCCTCGTAAGAGGAAAACGATTAAGTTGATTGATTAATTAGATTGATTGAGTGTAGTTGGTCAAATTGGTCGGTCATGCAACGGAAAGGCTGGTACCCGGAAAGATCCGAGCTTACGTGGTCGGAAGTCCAAGCACGTAGGCGCCAATTAGTAAGAACGAAGTCTAGAATGCAAAGGGAGAAGAGAAGGGCGGACACTCGCGTGAGAAATATGAGGAACGAGGGCTCCTATTTATACTAATCACGCGGAGGAATAGGGTTTCGGAGACTCTTTGGAAGTGAATCTCGGAAAGATATGAAAAAGATACGTAAATCATGTAAAGAAGGGCCTGGGAAGAGGCGCAGCAGCCACTGCGTCTCTTGGAAGAGGCGCAAAGACTGTGCGTCTATTCCCAGGAGGTTTCCTCCTGCTGAAGAAAGATTTCCGCGTTTGAGTTATGATAGGACGGAAATAATTCGATTATCTTATGAATATTACGGGATATTATTTGCCAAAAGATAAAATTTACGAAATATGGAATAGAAATATCCGGAACATTCCAGAACATTCCGACTCGGGATTTAACAGTTATCAGAAAATGGAGACGGTTTTTGACCCGGACTCCGAATGTACTCTAATTACTGCCAAAACGACCGTATCAGGACGTAGATGACAACTAAGAGGTTGACATTAATATTTGAGCAATCACTTGACGACAATCTTACGAACAGTCACAAATCGTTCCGCGAATCAAACATGCGGCCCAATCATCACCAGGTGGTTTGCGGGAGGTGCAGAAACGAGGTGTCTACAGTGATTGAAAAACAAGGAGAAAAAGAAACAGGTTCCGGTACGACCTTCCGAACGGCTGAAATTGTAGTGTATAATACATGGTTTTTCGGGATTCCGAGGTCCCGGAATAAAATTCTCCGGAAATCACAAAGAAATTTCCTCGGGTCAGATATAGCGGCCACGCAAAGTTTGAGCACCAACGGAAGACATTCGGGGTGCCGGTGTGCCACAAACCAGCATTCGCCGAAACCCGAATTATCGTGAAAATGTGTTAAAGCTCGTTATTTAAGACTGAAATCGAACAGGTTGATTCCTGAAATGAGCTCGGACGCGTGATTGAAAAATAGGGAGAAAAAGAAACAGGTTCCGGTACGACCTTCCGAACGGCTGAAATTGAAGTGTATAATACACGGTTTTTCGGGATTCCGGAGTCCCGGAATAAAATTCTCCGGAAATCACATAGAAAGTTCCTCGGGTCAAATAAAGCGGCCCCGCAAAGTTTTCGCACCAACGGATGACATTTGGGGATGCCGGTGTGCCACAAACCAGCATTCGCCGAAACTCGGATTATCGTGAAAAATGTGTAAAAGCTCGTTATTTGAGACTGAAATCGAACAGGTTGTTTCCTGAAATCGAACAGGTTGATTCCTAAAATGAGCTCGGATGCGTGATTGAAAAACAGGGAGAAAAAGAAATAGGTTCCTGATTTACGACCTTCGAACAGTTTGAAATTGAAGTGTATAATACACGGTTTTTCGGGATTCCGAAGTCCCGGAATAAAATTCTCCGAAAATCACATAGAAAGTTTCTCGCATCAGATAAAGCGGTCACACAAAGTTTGAGCACCAACAGAAAACATTTGGGGATGCCGGTGTGCCACAAACCAGCATTCGCCGAAACTCGGATTATCGTGAAAAATGTGTTAAAGCTCGTTATTTGAGGCTGAAATCGAACAGGTTGATTCCTGAAATCGGACAGGTTGATTTCTGAAATGAGCTCGGACGCGTGATTGAAAAACAGGGAGAAAAAGAAACAGTTCCGATTTACGACCTTCCGAGCGGTTTGAAATTGAAGTGTATAATACACGGTTTTTCCGGATTCCGGGGTCCCGGAATAAAATTCTCCGGAAATCACATTGAAAATTCCTCGGGTCAGATAAAGCGGCCACGCAAAGTTTGAGCACCAACGGAAGACATTTAGGGGTGCCGGTGTGCCACAAACCAGCATTCTCCGAAACTCGGATTATCGTGAAAAATGTGTTAAAGCTCGTTATTTGAGGCTGAAATCGAACAGGTTCATTCCTGAAATGAGGTCGGACGCGTGATTGAAAAACAGGGAGAAAAAGAAATAGGTTCCGGTACGACCTTCCGAACGGCTGAAATTGAAGTGTATATAATACACGGTTTTTCGGGATTCCGGAGTCCCGGAATAAAATTCTCCGGAAATCACATTGAAAGTTCCTCGGGTCAGATAAAGCGGCCACGCAAAGTTTGAGCACCAACGAAAGACATCTAGGGGTGCCGGTGTGCCACAAACCAGCATTCGCCGAAACTCGGATTATCGTGAAAAATGTGTTAAAGCTCGTTATTTGAGGCTGAAATCGAACAGGTTGATTCCTGAAATCGAACAGGTTGATTCCTGAAATGAGCTCGGACGCATGATTGAAATTTAGGGATAAAAAGAAATAGGTTCGGGTACGAACTTCCGAACGGCTAAAATTTAAGTGTATAATACACAGTTTTTCGGGATTCCGGATTGCCGGAATAAATTCTCCGGAAATAACATAGAAAGTTCCTCGGGTCAGATAAAGCGGCCACGCAAAGTTTGAGCACCAACGAAAGATATTTGGGGGTGCCGGTGTGCCACAAACCAGCATTCGACGAAACTCGGATTATCGTGAAAAATGTGTTAAAACTCGTTATTTGAGGCTGAAATCGAACAGGTTGATTCCTGAAATCGAACAGGTTGATTCTTGAAATGAGCTCGGCGGCGTGATTGAAAAACAGGTAGAAAAAGAAACAGGTTCCGGTACGACCTTCGGAACGGCTTAAATTGAAGTGTATAATACACGGTTTTTCGGGATTTCGGGGTCCCGGAATAAAATTTTCCGGAAATCACATAGAAATTTCCTCGGGTCATATAAAGCGGCCATCCAAAGTTTGAGCATCAACGGAAGACATTTGGGGGTGCCGGTGTGCCACAAACCAGCATTCGCCGAAACTCGGATTATCGTGAAAAATGTGTTAAAGGTCGTTATTTGAGACTGAAATCGAACAGGTTGTTTCCTGAAATCGAACAGGTTAATTCCTAAAATGAGCTCGGATGCGTGATTGAAAAACAGGGAGAAAAAGAAATAGGTTCCGGTACGACCTTCCGAACGGCTGAAATTGAAGTGTATAATACACGGTTTTTCGGGATTCCGAAGTCCCGGAATAAAATTCTCCGAAAATCACATAGAAAGTTCCTCGCATCAGATAAAGCGGTCACACAAAGTTTGAGCACCAACAGAAGACATTTGGGGATGCCGGTGTGCCACAAACCAGCATTCGCCGAAACTCGGATTATCGTGAAAAATGTGTTAAAGCTCGTTATTTGAGGCTGAAATCGAACAGGTTGATTCCTGAAATCGAATAGATTCATTCCTAAAATGAGCTCGGACGCGTGATTGAAAAACGGGAGAAAAAGAAACAGTTCGATTTACCTTCCGAACAGTACAAATTGTAGTGTATAATACATGGTTTTTCGGGATTCCGAGGTCCCGGAATAAAATTCTCCGGAAATCACAAAAAATTTCCTCGGGTCAGATATAGCGGCCACGCAAAGTTTGAGCACCAACGGAAGACTTTCGGGGTGCCGGTGTGCCACAAACCAGCATTCGCCGAAACCCGAATTATCGTGAAAAATGTGTTAAAGCTCGTTATTTAAGACTGAAATCGAACAGGTTGATTCCTGAAATGAGCTCGGACACGTGATTGAAAAATAGGGAGAAAAAGAAACAGGTTCCGGTACGACCTTCCGAACGGCTGAAATTGAAGTGTATAATACACGGTTTTTCGGGATTCCGGAGTCCCGGAATAAAATTCTCCGGAAATCACATAGAAAGTTCCTCGGGTCAAATAAAGCGGCCCCGCAAAGTTTTCGCACCAACGGATGACATTTGGGGGTGCCGGTGTGCCTGACAAACCAAAGATTCGCAAAACTCGGATTATCGTGAAAAATGTGTAAAAGCTCGTTATTTGAGACTGAAATCGAACAGGTTGTTTCCTGAAATCGAACAGGTTGATTCCTAAAATGAGCTCGGATGCGTGATTGAAAAACAGGGAGAAAAAGAAATAGGTTCCGGTACGACCTTCCGAACGGCTGAAATTGAAGTGTATAATACACGGTTTTTCGGGATTCCGAAGTCCCGGAATAAAATTCTCCGAAAATCACATAGAAAGTTCCTCGCATCATATAAAGCGGTCACACAAAGTTTGAGCACCAACAGAAGACATTTGGGGATGCCGGTGTGCCACAAACCAAAGATTCGCAAAACTCCGGATTATCGTGAAAAATGTGTTAAAGCTCGTTATTTGAGGTGAAATCGAACAGGTTGATTCCTGAAATCGGACAGGTTGATTTCTGAAATGAGCTTCGACGCGTGATTGAAAAACAGGAGAAAAAGAAACAGGTTCCTGTGCGACCTTCCTCAACGGCAAATTTGAAATTGAAGTGTATAATACACGGTTTTTCCGGATTCCGGGGTCCCGGAATAAAATTCTCCGGAAATCACATAGAAAGTTGTTCGGGTCAGATAAAGCGGTCACGCAAAGTTTGAGTACCAACGGAAGACTTTTGGGGGTGCCGGTGTGCCACAAACCAGGATTCGCCGAAACTCGGATTATCGTGAAAAATGTGTTAAAGCTCGTTATTTAAGGCTGAAATCGAACAGGTTGATTCCTGAAATATAACAGGTTGATTCCTGAAATCGAACAGGTTGATTCCTGAAATGAACTCGGACGCGTGATTGAAAAACAGGGTGAAAAAGAAACAGGTTCCGGTACGACCTTCCGAACGACTGAAATTGAAGTGTATAATACACGGTTTTCGGAATTCCGGGGTCCCGGAATAAAATTCTCCGGAAATCACATAGAAAGGTCCTCGGGTCAAATAAAGCGGCCACGCAAAGTTTTCGCACCAACGGAAGACATTTGGGGGTGCCGGTGTGCCACAAACCAGCATTCGCCGAAACTCGGATTATCGTGAAAAATGTGTTAAAGCTCGTTATTTGAGGCTGAAATCAAACAGGTTGATTCCTGAAATCGAACAGATTCATTCCTAAAATGAGCTCGGACGCGTGATTGAAAAACAGGGAGAAAAAGAAACAGGTTCCGGTACGACCTTCCGAACGGCTGAAATTGTAGTGTATAATACTTTGTTTTTCGGGATTCCGAGGTCCCGGAATAAAATTCTCCGGAAATCACATAGAAATTTCCTCGGGTCAGATAAAGCGGCCACGCAAAGTTTGAGCACCAACGGAAGACATTCGGGGTGCCGGTGTGCCTGAAAACCAAAGATTCGCCAAACCCGGATTATCGTGAAAAATGTGTTAAAGCTCGTTATTTGAGGCTCAAATCGAACAGGTTGATTCCTGAAATGAGCTCGGACGCGTGATTGAAAAATAGGGAGAAAAAGAAACAGTTCCTGATTTACCTTCCGAACGGCTGAAATTGAAGTGTATAATACACGGTTTTTCGGGATTCCGGAGTCCCGGAATAAAATTCTGCGGAAATCACATAGAAAGTTCTTCGGGTCAAATAAAGCGGCCCCGCAAAGTTTTCGCACCAACGGAAGACATTTGGGGGTGCCGGTGTGCCACAAACCAGGATTCGCCGAAACTCGGATTATCGTGAAAAATGTGTTAAAGCTCGTTATTTGAGACTGAAATCGAACAGGTTGTTTCCTGAAATCGAACAGGTTGATTCCTAAAATGAGCTCGGATGCGTGATTGAAAAACAGGGATAAAAAGAAATAGGTTCCGGTACGACCTTCCGAACGGCTGAAATTGAAGTGTATAATACACGGTTTTTCGGGATTCCGGGGTCCCGGAATAAAATTCTCCGGAAATCACATAGAAAGGTCCTCGGGTCAAATAAAGCGGCCACGCAAAGTTTTCGCACCAACGGAACACATTTGGGGGTGCCGGTGTGCCACAAACCAGCATTCGCCGAAACTCGGATTATCGTGAAAAATGTGTTAAAGCTCGTTATTTGAGGCTGAAATCGAACAGGTTGATTCCTGAAATCGAACAGATTCATTCCTAAAATGAGCTCGGACGCGTGATTGAAAAACGGGGAGAAAAAGAAACAGGTTCCGGTACGACCTTCCGAACGGCTGAAATTGTAGTGTATAATACTTTGTTTTTCGGGATTCCGAGGTCCCGGAATAAAATTCTCCGGAAATCACATAGAAATTTCCTCGGGTCAGATAAGCGGCCACGCAAAGTTTGAGCACCAACGGAAGACATTCAGGGTGCCGGTGTGCCACAAACCAGCATTCGCCGAAACCCGGATTATCGTGAAAAATGTGTTAAAACTCGTTATTTAAGGCTGAAATCGAACAGGTTGATTCCTGAAATGAGCTCGGACGCGTGATTGAAAAATAGGGAGAAAAAGAAACAGTTCCGCATTTACCTTCCGAACGGCTGAAATTGAAGTGTATAATACACGGTTTTTCGGGATTCCGGAGTCCCGGAATAAAATTCTGCGGAAATCACATAGAAAGTTCTTCGGGTCAAATAAAGCGGCCCCGCAAAGTTTTCGCACCAACGGAAGACATTTGGGGGTACCGGTGTGTCACAAACCAGCATTCGCCGAAACTCGGATTATCGTGAAAAATGTGTTAAAGCTCGTTATTTGAGGCTGAAATCGAACAGGTTGATTCCTGAAATCGAACAGGTTGATTTTTGAAATGAGCTCGGACGCGTGATTGAAAAACAGGGAGAAAAAGATACAGGTTCCGGTACGACCTTCCGAACGGCTGAAATTGAAGTGTATAATACATGGTTTTTCGGGATTTCGGGGTCCCGGAATAAAATTCTCCGGAAATCACATAAAAAGTTCCTCGCGTCAGATAAAGCGGCCACACAAAGTTTGAGCAACAACATAAGACATTTGGGGGTGCCGGTGTGTCACAAACCAGCATTCGGCGAAACTCGGATTATCGTGAAAAATGTGTTAAAGCTCGTTATTTGAGGCTGAAATCGAACAGGTTGATTCCTGAAACCGATCAGGTTGATTCCTGAAATGAGCTCGGACGCGTGATTGAAAAACAGGGAGAAAAATAAACAGGTTCCGGTACGACCTTCCGAACGGCTGAAATTGAAGTGTATAATACACGGTTTTTTGAGATTCCGGGGTCCCGGAATAAAATTCTCCGGAAATCACATAGAAAGTTCCTCGCGTCAGATAAAACGGCCACACAAAGTTTGAGAAACAATATAAGACATTTGGGGGTGCCGGTGTGTCACAAACCAGCATTCGCCGAAACTCGGATTATCGTGAAAAATGTGTTAAAGCTCGTTATTTGAGGCTGAAATCGAACAGGTTGATTCCAGCAATCGAACAGGTTGATTCCTGAAATGAGCTCGGACGCGTGATTGAAAAACAGGGAGAAAAATAAACAGGTTCCGGTACGACCTTCCGAACGGCTGAAATTGAAGTGTATATAATACACGGTTTTTCGAGATTCCGGGGTCCCGAAATAAAATTCTCCGGAAATCACATAGAAAGTTCCTCGCGTCAGATAAAGCGGCCACACAATTTTTGAGAAACAACATAAGACATTTGGGGGTGCCGGTGTGTCACAAACCAGCATTCGCCGAAACTCGGATTATCGTGAAAAATGTGTTAAAGCTCGTTATTTGAGGCTGAAATCGAACAGGTTGATTTCTGAAATCGAACTGGTTGATTCCTGAAATGAGCTCGGACGCGTGATTGAAAAACAGGGAGAAAAATAAACAGGTTCTGGTACGACCTTCCGAACGGCTGAAATTGAAGTGTATAATACACGGTTTTTCGAGATTCCGGGGTCCCGGAATAAAATTCTCCGGAAATCACATAGAAAGTTCCTCGCGTCAGATAAAGCGGCCACAATAAGTTTGAGAAACAACATAAGACATTTGGGGGTGCCAGTGGGTCACAAACCAGCATTCGCCGAAACTCGAATTATCGTGAAAAATGTGTTAAAGCTCGGTATTTGAGGCTGAAATCGAACCGGTTGATTCCTGAAATCGAACAGGTTGATTCCTGAAATGAGCTCGGACGCGTGATTGAAAAACAGGGAGAAAAAGAAACAGTTCCAAAGACGACCTTCGAACTACGGTTGAAATTGAAGTGTATAATACACGGTTTTTCGGGATTCCGGTCCCTAATAAAATTCTCCGAAATCACATAAAAAGTTCTCGCATCGATATAAGCGGCCACACAAAGTTTGAGCAACAACATAAGACATTTGGGGGTGCCTGTGCCTGAAACCAAAGATTCGCCAAACTCGGATTATCGTGAAAAATGTGTTAAAGCTCGTTATTTGAGGCTCAAATCGAACAGTTGGTTCCCGAAATCGAACAGGTTGATTCCTGAAATGAGCTCGGATGCGTGATTGAAAAACAGAGAGAAAAAGAAATAGGTTCCTGATCGACCTTCCGAACAATACTGAATTGAAGTGTATAATACACGGTTTTTCGAGATTCCGGTCCCTAATAATAAAATTCTCCGGAAATCACATAGAAAGTTCTTCGCGACAGATAAAGCGGCCATACAAAGTTTGAGAAACAACATAAGACATTTGGGGGTGCCGGTGTGTCACAAACCAGCATTCGCCGAAACTCGGATTATCGTGAAAAATGTGTTAAAGCTCGTTATTTGAGGCTGAAATCGAACAGGTTGATTCCTGAAATCGAACAGGTTGATTCTGAAATGAGCTCGGACGCGTGATTGAAAAACAGGGAGAAAAAGATACAGGTTCCAGTACGACCTTCCGAACGGCTGAAATTGAAGTGTATAATACACGGTTTTTCGGGATTTCGGGGTCCCGGAATAAAATTCTCCGGAAATCACATAAAAAGTTCCTCGCGTCAGATAAAACGGCCACACAAAGTTTGAACAACAACATAAGACATTTGGGGGTGCCGGTGTGTCACAAACCAGCATTCGCCGAAACTCGGATTATCGTGAAAAATGTGTTAAATCTCGTTATTTGAGGTCAAATCGAAATCGAGTTGATTCCTGAAATCGAACAGGTTGATTCCTGAAATGAGCTCGGACGCGTGATTGAAAAAAAGGGAGAAAAATAAACAGGTTCCAGTACGACCTTCCGAACGGCTGAAATTGAAGTGTATAATACACGGTTTTTCGAGATTCCGGGGTCCCGGAATAAAATTCTCCGGAAATCAAATAGAAAGTTCATCGCGTCAGATAAAGCGGCCACACAAAGTTTGAGAAACAATATAAGACATTTGGGGGTGCCGGTGTGTCACAAACCAGCATTCGCCGAAACTCGGATTATCGTGAAAAATGTGTTAAAGCTCGTTATTTGAGGCTGAAATCGAACAGGTTGATTCCTGAAATCGAACAAGTTGATTTTTGAAATGAGCTCGGACGCGTGATTGAAAAACAGGAGAAAAAGATACGGGTTCCGATTTACCTTCCGAACGGTGAAATTGAAGTGTATAATACACGGTTTTTCGGGATTTCGGGGTCCCGAAATAAAATTCTCCGGAAATCACATAAAAAGTTCCTCGCGTCGATATAAGCGGCCACACAAAGTTTGAGCAACAACATAAGACATTTGGGGTGCCGGTGTGTCACAAACCAAAGATTCGGCGAAACTCGGATTATCGTGAAAAATGTGTTAAAGCTCGTTATTTGAGGCTGAAATCGAACAGTTGATTCTGAAACCGATCGGGTTGATTCTGAAATGAGCTCGGACGCGTGATTGAAAAACAGGGAGAAAATAAACCAGGTTCCGGTACGACCTTCCGAACGGCTGAAATTGAAGTGTATAATACACGGTTTTTCGAGATTCCGGGGTCCCGGAATAAAATTCTCCGGAAATCACATAGAAAGTTCCTCGCGTCAGATAAAACGGCCACACAAAGTTTGAGAAACAATATAAGACATTTGGGGGTGCCGGTGTGTCACAAACCAAAGATTCGCAAAACTCGGATTATCGTGAAAAATGTGTTAAAGCTCGTTATTTGAGGTCGAAATCGAACAGTTGATTCCAAAGAATCGAACAGTTGATTCCTGAAATGAGCTCGGACGCGTGATTGAAAAACAGGGAGAAAAATAAACAGGTTCCGACCTTCCGAACGCAGTTTGAAATTGAAGTGTATATAATACACGGTTTTTCGAGATTCCGGGGTCCCGAAATAAAATTCTCCGGAAATCACATAGAAAGTTCCTCGCGTCAGATAAAGCGGCCACACAATTTTTGAGAAACAACATAAGACATTTGGGGGTGCCGGTGTGTCACAAACCAGCATTCGCCGAAACTCGGATTATCGTGAAAAATGTGTTAAAGCTCGTTATTTGAGGTCAAATCGAAATCGAACGAGGTTGATTTCTGAAATCGAATCGTTGATTCCGAAATGAGCTCGGACGCGTGATTGAAAAACAGGAGAAAAATAAACAGGTTACGTGCGACCTTCCGAACGGCTGAAATTGAAGTGTATAATACACGGTTTTGAGATTCCGGTCCCTAATAAAATTCTCCGGAAATCACATAGAAAGTTCCTCGCGTCAGATAAAGCGGCCACAATAAGTTTGAGAAACAACATAAGACATTTGGGGGTGCCAGTGGGTCACAAACCAGCATTCGCCGAAACTCGAATTATCGTGAAAAATGTGTTAAAGCTCGGTATTTGAGGCTGAAATCGAACCGGTTGATTCCTGAAATCGAACAGGTTGATTCCTGAAATGAGCTCGGACGCGTGATTGAAAAACAGGGAGAAAAAGAAACAGGTTCCAGTACGACCTTCTGAACGGCTGAAATTGAAGTGTATAATACACGGTTTTTCGGGATTCCGGGGTCCCGGAATAAAATTCTCCGGAAATCACATAAAAAGTTCTCGCATCAGATAAAGCGGCCACACAAAGTTTGAGCAACAACATAAGACATTTGGGGGTGCCTGTGTGCCACAAACCAGCATTCGCCGAAACTCGGATTATCGTGAAAAATGTGTTAAAGCTCGTTATTTGAGGCTCAAATCGAACAGGTTGGTTCCTGAAATCGAACAGGTTGATTCCTGAAATGAGCTCGGATGCGTGATTGAAAAACAGAGAGAAAAAGAAATAGGTTCCTAAGATGCGACCTTAGAGCGAACTACTGAAATTGAAGTGTATAATACACGGTTTTTCGAGATTCCGGGGTCCCGGAATAAAATTCTCCGGAAATCACATAGAAAGTTCTTCGCGACAGATAAAGCGGCCATACAAAGTTTGAGAAACAACATAAGACATTTGGGGGTGCCGGTGTGTCACAAACCAGCATTCGCCGAAACTCGGATTATCGTGAAAAATGTGTTAAAGCTCGTTATTTGAGGCTGAAATCGAACAGGTTGATTCCTGAAATCGAACAGGTTGATTCTGAAATGAGCTCGGACGCGTGATTGAAAAACAGGAGAAAAAGATACGAGTTCCAAAGTCGACCTTCCGAACTGGTGAAATTGAAGTGTATAATACACGGTTTTTCGGGATTTCGGGGTCCCGGAATAAAATTCTCCGGAAATCACATAAAAAGTTCCTCGCGTCAGATAAAACGGCCACACAAAGTTTGAACAACAACATAAGACATTTGGGGGTGCCGGTGTGTCACAAACCAAAGATTCGCCAAAAACTCGGATTATCGTGAAAAATGTGTTAAATCTCGTTATTTGAGGTCAAATCGAAGCGAGGTTGATTCCTGAAATCGAACAGGTTGATTCTGAAATGAGCTCGGACGCGTGATTGAAAAAAAGGGAGAAAAATAAACGGTTCCAAGATTTACCTTCCGAACGGCTGAAATTGAAGTGTATAATACACGGTTTTTCGAGATTCCGGGGTCCCGGAATAAAATTCTCCGGAAATCAAATAGAAAGTTCATCGCGTCAGATAAAGCGGCCACACAAAGTTTGAGAAACAATATAAGACATTTGGGGGTGCCGGTGTGTCACAAACCAAAGATTCGCTAAAACTCGGATTATCGTGAAAAATGTGTTAAAGCTCGTTATTTGAGGCTGAAATCGAACAGGTTGATTCCTGAAATCGAACAAGTTGATTCCTGAAATGAGCTCGGACGCGTGATTGAAAAACAGGAGAAAAAGATACAGGTTCCAAAGATTTACCTTCCGAACTAATTTGAAATTGAAGTGTATAATACACGGTTTTTCGGGATTTCGGGGTCCCGGAATAAAATTCTCCGGAAATCACATAAAAAGTTCCTCGCGTCAGATAAAGCGGCCACACAAAGTTTGAGCAACAACATAAGACATTTGGGGGTGCGGTGTGTCACAAACCAAGGATTCGGCGAAACTCGGATTATCGTGAAAAATGTGTTAAAGCTCGTTATTTGAGGTTTGAAATCGAACAAAGTTGATTCCTGAAATCGAACAGGTTGATTTAAAATGATGGCTCGGACGCGTGATTGAAAAACAGGAGAAAAATAAACAGGTTCCGATTTACCTTCCGAACGGCTGAAATTGAAGTGTATAATACACGGTTTTTCGAGATTCCGGGGTCCCGAAATAAAATTCTCCGGAAATCACATAGAAAGTTCCTCGCGTCAGATAATGCGGCCACACAAAGTTTGAGCAACAACATAAGACATTTGGGGGTGCCGGTGTGCCACAAACCAGTATTCGCCGAAAGTCGGATTATCGTGAAAAATGTGTTAAAGCTCGTTATTTAAGGCTGAAATCGAACAAGTTGATTCCTGAAATCGAACAGGTTGATTCCTGAAATGAGCTCGGACGCGTGATTGAAAAACAGGGAGAAAAATAAACGGTTACGTGCGACCTTCCGAACGGTAAATTTGAAATTGAAGTGTATAATACACGGTCTTTCGAGATTCCGGGGTCCCGGAATAAAATTCTCCGGAAATCACATAGAAAGTTCCCCGCGTCAGATAAAACGGCCACACAAAGTTTGAGCAACAACATAAGACATTTGGGGGTGCCGGTGTGCCACAAACCAGCATTCGCCGAAACTCGGATTATCGTGAAAAATGTGTTAAAGCTCGTTATTTGAGGCTCAAATCGAACAGGTTGGTTCCTGAAATCGAACAGGTTGATTCCTGAAATGAGCTCGAATGCGTGATTGAAAAACAGGGAGAAAAAGAAACTGGTTCCGGTACGACCTTCCGAACGGCTGAAATTGAAGTGTATAATACACGGTTTTTCGAGATTCCGGGGTCCCGGAATAAATTTCTCCGGAAATCACATAGAAATTTCTTCGCGACAGATAAAGCGGCCATACAAAGTTTGAGAAACAACATAAGACATTTGGGGGTGCCGGTGTGTCACAAACCAGCATTCGCCGAAACTCGGATTATCGTGAAAAATGTGTTAAAGCTCGTTATTTGAGGCTGAAATCGAACAGGTAGATTTCTGAAATGAGCTCGGACGCGTGATTGAAAAACAGGAGAAAAAAGATACGAGTTCCAAAAGATTTACCTTCCGAACGGTGAAATTGAAGTGTATAATACACGGTTTTTCGGGATTTCGGGGTCCCGGAATAAAATTCTCCGGAAATCACATAAAAAGTTCCTCGCGTCAGATAAAACGGCCACACAAAGTTTGAGCAACAACATAAGACATTTGGGGGTGCCGGTGTGTCACAAACCAGCATTCGCCGAAACTCGGATTATCGTGAAAAATGTGTTAAATCTCGTTATTTGAGGCTGAAATCGAGCAGGTTGATTCCTGAAATCGAACAGGTTGATTCCTGAAATGAGCTCGGACGCGTGATTGAAAAAAAGGGAGAAAAATAAACAGGTTCGATCGACCTTCCGAACGGTAAAATTGAAGTGTATAATACACGGTTTTTCGGGATTCCGGAATAAAATTCTCCGGAAATCAAATAGAAAGTTCCTCGCGTCAGATAAAGCGGCCACACAAAGTTTGAGAAACAATATAAGACATTTGGGGTGCGGTGTGTCACAAACCAAAGATTCGCAAAACTCGGATTATCGTGAAAAATGTGTTAAAGCTCGTTATTTGATGCTGAAATCGAACAGGTTGATTCCTGAAATCGAACAAGTTGATTCCTGAAATGAGCTCGGACGCGTGATTGAAAAACAGGGAGAAAAAGATACAGGTTCCAGTACGACCTTCCGAACGGCTGAAATTGAAGTGTATAATACACGGTTTTTCGGGATTTCGGGTCCCTAATAAAATTCTCCGGAAATCACATAAAAAGTTCCTCGCGTCAGATAAAGCGGCCACACAAAGTTTGAGCAACAACATAAGACATTTGGGGGTGCCGGTGTGTCACAAACCAGCATTCGGCGAAACTCGGATTATCGTGAAAAATGTGTTAAAGCTCGTTATTTGAGCCTGAAATCGAACAGGTTGATTCCTGAAATCGAACAGGTTGATTCCTGAAATGAGCTCGGACGCGTGATTAAAAAACAGGGAGAAAAATAAACATGTTCCGGTACGACCTTCCGAACGGCTGAAATTGAAGTGTATAATACACGGTTTTTCGAGATTCCGGGGTCCCGGAATAAAATTCTCTGGAAATCACATAGAAAGTTCCTCGCGTCAGATAAAGCGGCCACACAAAGTTTGAGAAACAACATAAGACATTTGGGGGTGCCGGTGTGTCTCAAACCAGCATTCGCCGAAACTCGGATTATCGTGAAAAATGTGTTAAAGCTCGTTATTTAAGGCTGAAATCGAACAAGTTGATTCCTGAAATGAGCTCGGACGCGTGATTGAAAAACAGGGATAAAAAGAAACAGGTTCCGGTACGACCTTCCGAACGGCTGAAATTAAAGTGTATAATACACGGTTTTTCGAGATTCCGGGGTCCCGGAATAAAATTCTCCGGAAATCACATAGAAAGTTCTTCGCGACAGATAAAGCGGCCATACAAAGTTTTAGAAACAACATAAGACATTTGGGGGTGCCGGTGTGTCACAAACCAGCATTCGCCAAAACTCGGATTATCGTGAAAAATGTGTTAAAGCTCGTTATTTGAGGCTGAAATCGAACAGGTTGATTCCTGAAATCGAACAGGTTGATTCCTGAAATCGAACAGGTTGATTCCTGAAATCGAACAGGTTGATTCCTGAAATGAGCTCGGACGCGTGATTGAAAAACAGGGAGAAAAAGAAACAGGTTCCAGTACGACCTTCTAAACGGCTGAAATTGAAGTGTATAATACACGGTTTTTCGGGATTCCGGAGTCCCGGAATAAAATTCTCCGGAAATCACATAAAAAGTTTCTCGGGTTAGATAAAGCGACCATGCAAAGTTTGAGCACCAACGGAAAACATTTCGGGGTGCCGGTGTGCCACAAACCAGCATTCGCCGAAACTCGGATTATCGTGAAAAATGTGTTAAAGCTTGTTATTTGAGGCTGAAATCGAACAGGTTGATTCCTGAAATCGAACAGGTTGATTCCCGAAATCGAACAGGTTGATTCCTGAAATGAGCTCGGACGCGTGATTAAAAAACAGGGAGAAAAATAAACAGGTTCCGGTACGACCTTCCGAACGGCTGAAATTGAAGTGTATAATACACGGTTTTTCGAGATTCCGGGGTCCCGGAATAAAATTCTCCGGAAATCACATAAAAAGTTCCTCGCGTCAGATAAAACGGCCACACAAAGTTTGAGCAACAACATAAGACATTTGGGGGTGCCGGTGTGTCACAAACCAGCATTCGCCGAAACTCGGATTATCGTGAAAAATGTGTTAAAGCTCGTTATTTGAGGCTG
This sequence comes from Silene latifolia, assembly GCF_048544455.1. Classification (NCBI taxonomy): domain Eukaryota; kingdom Viridiplantae; phylum Streptophyta; class Magnoliopsida; order Caryophyllales; family Caryophyllaceae; genus Silene; species Silene latifolia. The sequence goes on along the minus strand of NC_133530.1, from coordinate 72,059,897 downwards.
AAATCGAACAGGTTGATTCCTGAAATCGAACAGGTTGATTCCTGAAATGAGCTCGGATGCGTGATTGAAAAAAAGGGAGAAAAATAAACAGGTTCCGGTACGACCTTCCGAACGGCTGAAGTTGAAGTGTATAATACACGGTTTTTCGAGATTCCGGGGTCCCGGAATAAAATTCTCCGGAAATCACATAGAAAGTTCCTCGCGTCAGATAAAGCGGCCAGACAAAGTTTGAGAAACAATATAAGACATTTGGGGGTGCCGGTGTGTCACAAACCAGCATTCGCCGAAACTCGGATTATCGTGAAAAATGTGTTAAATCTCGTTATTTGAGGCTGAAATCGAACAGGTTGATTCCTGAAATCGAACAGGTTGATTCTGAAATGAGCTCGGACGCGTGATTGAAAAACAGGAGAAAAGATACGAGTTCCAAAGATCGACCTTCCGAACGGTTGAAATTGAAGTGTATAATACACGGTTTTTCGGGATTTCGGTCCCAAATAAAATTCTCCGGAAATCACATAAAAAGTTCATCGCGTCAGATAAAGCAGCCACACAAATTTTGAGCAACAACATAAGACATTTGGGGGTGCCGGTGTGTCACAAACCAGCATTCGGCGAAACTCGGATTATCGTGAAAAATGTGTTAAAGCTCGTTATTTGAGGCTGAAATCGAACAGGTTGATTCCTGAAATCGAACAGGTTGATTCCTGAAATGAGCTCGGACGCGTGATTGAAAAAAAGGGAGAAAAATAAACAGGTTCCGGTACGACCTTCCGAACGGCTGAAATTGAAGTGTATAATACACGGTTTTTCGAGATTCCGGGGTCCCGGAATAAAATTCTCCGGAAATCACATAGAAAGTTCCTCGCGTCTGATAAAGCGGCCAGACAAAGTTTGAGAAACAATATAAGACATTTGGGGGTGCCGGTGTGTCACAAACCAGCATTCGCCGAAACTCGGATTATCGTGAAAAATGTGTTAAATCTCGTTATTTGAGGCTGAAATCGAACAGGTTGATTCCTGAAATCGAACAGGTTGATTCCTGAAATGAGCTCGGACGCGTGATTGAAAAACAGGGAGAAAAAGATACAGGTTCCAGTACGACCTTCCGAACGGCTGAAATTGAAGTGTATAATACACGGTTTTTCGGGATTTCGGGGTCCCGGAATAAAATTCTCCGGAAATCACATAAAAAGTTCCTCGCGTCAGATAAAGCAGCCACACAAATTTTGAGCAACAACATAAGACATTTGGGGGTGCCGGTGTGTCACAAACCAGCATTCGGCGAAACTCGGATTATCTTGAAAAATGTGTTAAAGCTCGTTATTTGAGACTGAAATCGAACAAGTTGATTCCTGAAATCGAACAGGTTGATTCCTGAAATGAGCTCGGACGCGTGATTGAAAAAAAGGGAGAAAAATAAACAGGTTCCGGTACGACCTTCCGAACGGCTGAAATTGAAGTGTATAATACACGGTTTTTCGAGATTCCGGGGTCCCGGAATAAAATTCTCCGGAAATCACATAGAAAGTTCCTCGCGTCAGATAAAGCGGCCAGACAAAGTTTGAGAAACAATATAAGACATTTGGGGGTGCCGGTGTGTCACAAATCAGCATTCGCCGAAATTCGGATTATCGTGAAAAATGTGTTAAATCTCGTTATTTGAGGCTGAAATCGAACAGTTTGATTCCTGAAATCGAACAGGTTGATTCCTGAAATGAGCTCGGACGCGTGATTGAAAAACAGGGAGAAAAAGATACAGGTTCCAGTACGACCTTCCGAACGGCTGAAATTGAAGTGTATAATACACGGTTTTTCGGGATTCCGGGGTCCCGGAATAAAATTCTCCGGAAATCACATAAAGAGTTCTCGCGTCAGATAAAGCGGCCACACAAAGTTTGAGCAACAACATAAGACATTTGGGGGTGCCGGTGTGCCACAAACCAGCATTCGCCGAAACTCGGATTATCGTGAAAAATGTGTTAAAGCTCGTTATTTGAGGCTCAAATCGAACAGGTTGGTTCCTGAAATCGAACAGGTTGATTCCTGAAATGAGCTCGGATGCGTGATTGAAAAACAGGGAGAAAAAGAAACAGGTTCCGGTACGACCTTCCGAACGGCTGAAATTGAAGTGTATAATACACGGTTTTTCGAGATTCCGGGGTCCCGGAATAAAATTCTCCGGAAATCACATAGAAAGTTCTTCGCGACAGAGAAAGCGGCCATACAAAGTTTGAGAAACAACATAAGACATTTGGGGGTGCCGGTGTGTCACAAACCAGCATTCGCCGAAACTCGGATTATCGTGAAAAATGTGTTAAAGCTCGTTATTTGAGGCTGAAATCGAACAGGTTGATTCCTGAAATCGAACAGGTTGATTTTTGAATGAGCTCGGACGCGTGATTGAAAAACAGGGAGAAAAAGATACAGGTTCCAGTACGACCTTCCGAACGGCTGAAATTGAAGTGTATAATACACGGTTTTTCGGGATTTCGGGGTCCCGGAATAAAATTCTCCGGAAATCACATAAAAAGTTCCTCGCGTCAGATAAAACGGCCACACAAAGTTTGAGCAACAACATAAGACATTTGGGGGTGCCGGTGTGTCACAAACCAGCATTCGCCGAAACTCGGATTATCGTGAAAAATGTGTTAAAGCTCGTTATTTGAGGCTGAAATCGAACAGGTTGATTCCTGAAATCGAACAGGTTGATTCCTGAAATGAGCTCGGACGCGTGATTGAAAAAAAGGGAGAAAAATAAACAGGTTCCGGTACGACCTTCCGAACGGCTGAAATTGAAGTGTATAATACACGGTTTTTCGAGATTCCGGTCCCTAATAAAATTCTCCGGAAATCACATAGAAAGTTCCTCGCGTCAGATAAAGCGGCCAGACAAAGTTTGAGAAACAATATAAGACATTTGGGGGTGCCGGTGTGTCACAAACCAGCATTCGCCGAAACTCGGATTATCGTGAAAAATGTGTTAAATCTCGTTATTTGAGGTGAAATCGAACAAAGTTGATTCCTGAAATCGAACAGGTTGATTCCTGAAATGATCTCGGACGCGTGATTGAAAAACAGGAGAAAAAGATACGAGTTCCATCGACCTTCCGAACGGTTTGAAAAATTGAAGTGTATAATACACGGTTTTTCGGGATTTCGGGGTCCCGAAATAAAATTCTCCGGAAATCACATAAAAAGTTCATCGCGTCAGATAAAGCAGCCACACAAATTTTGAGCAACAACATAAGACATATGGGGGTGCCGGTGTGTCACAAACCAGCATTCGGCGAAACTCGGATTATCGTGAAAAATGTGTTAAAGCTCGTTATTTGAGGCTGAAATCGAACAGGTTGATTCCTGAAATCGAACAGGTTGATTCCTGAAATGAGCTCGGACGCGTGATTGAAAAAAAGGGAGAAAAATAAACAGGTTCCGAACGACCTTCCGAACTAATTTGAAATTGAAGTGTATAATACACGGTTTTTCGAGATTCCGGGGTCCCGGAATAAAATTATCCGGAAATCACATAGAAAGTTCCTCGCGTCAGATAAAGCGGCCAGACAAAGTTTGAGAAACAATATAAGACATTTGGGGGTGCCGGTGTGTCACAAACCAGCATTCGCCAAAACTCGGATTATCGTGAAAAATGTGTTAAATCTCGTTATTTGAGGCTGAAATCGAACAGGTTGATTCCTGAAATCGAACAGGTTGATTCCTGAAATGAGCTCGGACGCGTGATTGAAAAACAGGGAGAAAAAGATACGGGTTCTGTTTACCTTCCGAACAATTTGAAATTGAAGTGTATAATACACGGTTTTTCGGGATTTCGGGGTCCCGGAATAAAATTCTCCGGAAATCACATAAAAAGTTCCTCGCGTCAGATAAAGCAGCCACACAAATTTTGAGCAACAACATAAGACATTTGGGGGTGCCGGTGTGTCACAAACCAGCATTCGGCGAAACTCGGATTATCTTGAAAAATGTGTTAAAGCTCGTTATTTGAGGCTGAAATCGAACAAGTTGATTCCTGAAATCGAACAGGTTGATTCCTGAAATGAGCTCGGACGCGTGATTGAAAAAAAGGGAGAAAAATAAACAGGTTCCGGTACGACCTTCCGAACAAATTTGAAATTGAAGTGTATAATACACGGTTTTTCGAGATTCCGGGGTCCCGGAATAAAATTCTCCGGAAATCACATAGAAAGTTCCTCGCGTCTGATAAAGCGGCCAGACAAAGTTTGAGAAACAATATAAGACATTTGGGGGTGCCGGTGTGTCACAAACCAAAGATTCGCCGAAACTCGGATTATCGTGAAAAATGTGTTAAATCTCGTTATTTGAGGGTGAAATCGAACAAGTTGATTCCTGAAATCGAACAGGTTGATTCTGAAATGAGCTCGGACGCGTGATTGAAAAACAGGAGAAAAAGATACGGGTTCCAAATTTACCTTCCGAACTACAAATTGAAGTGTATAATACACGGTTTTTCGGATTCCGGTCCCTAATAAAATTCTCCGGAAATCACATAAAAAGTTCTCGCGTCAGATAAAGCGGCCACACAAAGTTTGAGCAACAACATAAGACATTTGGGGTGCCGGTGTGCCCTGAAAACCAAAGATTCGCCAAAACTCGGATTATCGTGAAAAATGTGTTAAAGCTCGTTATTTGAGGCTCAAATCGAACAGGTTGGTTCCTGAAATCGAACAGGTTGATTTCCGAAATGAGCTCGGATGCGTGATTGAAAAACAGGGAGAAAAAGAAACGAGGTTCCGTGCGACCTTCCGAACGGGTGAAATTGAAGTGTATAATACACGGTTTTGAGATTCCGGTCCCTAATAAAATTCTCCGGAAATCACATAGAAAGTTCTTCGCGACAGAGAAAGCGGCCATACAAAGTTTGAGAAACAACATAAGACATTTGGGGGTGCCGGTGTGTCACAAACCAGCATTCGCCGAAACTCGGATTATCGTGAAAAATGTGTTAAAGCTCGTTATTTGAGGCTGAAATCGAACAGGTTGATTCCTGAAATCGAACAGGTTGATTCCTGAAATGAGCTCGGACGCGTGATTGAAAAACAGGGAGAAAAATAAACAGGTTCCGTTTACCTTCCGAACGGTGAAATTGAAGTGTATAATACACGGTTTTGAGATTCCGGTCCCTAATAAAATTCTCTGGAAATCACATAGAAAGTTCCTCGCGTCAGATAAAGCGGCCACACAAAGTTTGAGAAACAACATAAGACATTTGGGGGTGCCGGTGTGTCTCAAACCAGCATTCGCCGAAACTCGGATTATCGTGAAAAATGTGTTAAAGCTCGTTATTTGAGGCTGAAATCGAACAGGTTGATTCCTGAAATCGAACAGGTTGATTCCTGAAATGAGCTCGGACGCGTGATTGAAAAACAGGGAGAAAAAGATACAGGTTCCAGTACGACCTTCCGAACGGCTGAAATTGAAGTGTATAATACACGGTTTTTCGAGAATTTCGGGGTCCCGGAATAAAATTCTCCGGAAATCACATAAAAAGTTCCTCGCGTCAGATAAAACGGCCACACAAAGTTTGAGCAACAACATAAGACATTTGGGGGTGCCGGTGTGTCACAAACCAGCATTCGCCGAAACTCGGATTATCGTGAAAAATGTGTTAAAGCTCGTTATTTGAGGTGAAATCGAACAAAGTTGATTCCCAAATCGAACAGGTTGATTCCTGAAATGAGCTCGGACGCGTGATTGAAAAACAGGGAGAAAAAGATACAGGTTCCAGTACGACCTTCCGAACGGCTGAAATTGAAGTGTATAATACACGGTTTTTCGGGATTTCGGGGTCCCGGAATAAAATTCTCCGGAAATCACATAAAAAGTTCCTCGCGTCAGATAAAACGGCCACACAAAGTTTGAGCAACAACATAAGACATTTGGGGGTGCCGGTGTGTCACAAACCAGCATTCGCCGAAACTCGAATTATCGTGAAAAATGTGTTAAAGCTCGTTATTTGAGGCTGAAATCGAACAGGTTGATTCCTGAAATCGAACAGGTTGATTCCTGAAATGAGCTCGGACGCGTGATTGAAAAACAGGGAGAAAAAGATACGGGTTCCAAAGATTTACCTTCCGAACAATGAAAATGAAGTGTATAATACACGGTTTTTCGGGATTTCGGGTCCCTAATAAAATTCTCCGGAAATCACATAAAAACTTCCTCGCGTCAGATAAAGCAGCCACACAAATTTTGAGCAACAACATAAGACATTTGGGGTGCCGGTGTGTCACAAACCAAAGATTCGTGAAACTCGGATTATCGTGAAAAATGTGTTAAAGCTCGTTATTTGAGGCTGAAATCGAACAGGTTGATTCCTGAAATCGAACAGGTTGATTCCTGAAATGAGCTCGGACGCGTGATTGAAAAACAGAGAGAAAAATAAACAGGTTCCGGTACGACCTTCCGAACGGCTGAAATTGAAGTGTATAATACACGGTTTTTCGAGATTCCGGGGTCCAGAATAAAATTCTCCGGAAATCACATAGAAAGTTTCTCGCGTCAGATAAAGCGGCCACACAAAGTTTGAGAAACAATATAAGACATTTGGGGGTGCCAGTGTGTCACAAACCAGCATTCGCCGAAACTCGGATTATCGTGAAAAATGTGTTAAAGCTCGTTATTTGAGGTCGAAATCGAACAGTTGATTCTGAAATCGAACAGGTTGATTCTGAAATGAGCTCGGACGCGTGATTGAAAAACAGGAGAAAAAAGAAACAGGTTCCAAAGATCGACCTTCCGAACTACAAATTGAAGTGTATAATACACGGTTTTTCGGGATTCCGGGGTCCCGGAATAAAATTCTCCGGAAATCACATAAAAAGTTCTCGCGTCAGATAAAGCGGCCACACAAAGTTTGAGCAACAACATAAGACATTTGGGGGTGCCGGTGTGCCACAAACCAGCATTCGCCGAAACTCGGATTATCGTGAAAAATGTGTTAAAGCTCGTTATTTGAGGCTCAAATCGAACAGGTTGGTTCCTGAAATCGAACAGGTTGATTCCTGAAATGAGCTCGGATGCGTGATTGAAAAACAGGGAGAAAAAGAAACAGGTTCCGGTACGACTTTCCGAACGGCTGAAATTGAAGTGTATAATACACGGTTTTTCGAGATTCCGGGGTCCCGGAATAAAATTCTCCGGAAATCACATAGAAAGTTCTTCGCGACAGAGAAAGCGGCCATACAAAGTTTGAGAAACAACATAAGACATTTGGGGGTGCCGGTGTGTCACAAACCAGCATTCGCCGAAACTCGGATTATCGTGAAAAATGTGTTAAAGCTCGTTATTTGAGGCTGAAATCGAACAGGTTGATTCCTGAAATCGAACAGGTTGATTCCTGAAATGAGCTCGGACGCTTGATTGTAAAACAGGGAGAAAAATAAACTGGTTCCGGTACGACCTTCCGAACGGCTGAAATTGAAGTGTATAATACACGGTTTTTCGAGATTCCGGGGTCCCGGAATAAAATTCTCTTGAAATCACATAGAAAGTTCCTCGCATCAGATAAAGCGGCCACACAAAGTTTGAGAAACAACATAAGACATTTGGGGGTGCCGGTGTGTCTCAAACCAGCATTCGCCGAAACTCGGATTATCGTGAAAAATGTGTTAAAGCTCGTTATTTGAGGCTGAAATCGAACAGGTTGATTTCTGAAATCGAACAGGTTGATTCCTGAAATGAGCTCGGACGCGTGATTGAAAAACAGGAGAAAAAGATACAGGTTCGATCGACCTTCCGAGCTACTGAAATTGAAATGTATAATACACGGTTTTTCGGGATTTGGGGTCCCTAATAAAATTCTCCGGAAATCACATAAAAAGTTCCTCGCGTCAGATAAAACGGCCACACAAAGTTTGAGCAACAACATAAGACATTTGGGGGTGCCGGTGTGTCACAAACCAGCATTCGCCGAAACTCGGATTATCGTGAAAAATGTGTTAAAGCTCGTTATTTGAGGCTGAAATCGAACAGGTTGATTCCTGAAATCGAACAGGTTGATTCCTGAAATGAGCTCGGACGCGAGATTGAAAAAAAGGGAGAAAAATAAACAGGTTCCGGTACGACCTTCCGAACGGCTGAAATTGAAGTGTATAATACACGGTTTTTCGAGATTCCGGGGTCCCGGAATAAAATTCTCCGGAAATCACATAGAAAGTTCCTCGCGTCAGATAAAGCGGCCACAAAAAGTTTGAGAAACAATATAAGACATTTGGGAGTGCCGGTGTGTCACAAACCAGCATTCGCCGAAACTCGGATTATCGTGAAAAATGTGTTAAAGCTCGTTATTTGAGGCTGAAATCGAACAGGTTGATTCCTGAAATCGAACAGGTTTATTTCTGAAATGAGCTCGGACGCGTGATTGAAAAACAGGGAGAAAAAGATACAGGTTCCAATACGACCTTCCGAACGGCTGAAATTGAAGTGTATAATACACGGTTTTTCGGGATTTCGGGGTCCCGGAATAAAATTCTCCGGAAATCACATAAAAAGTTCCTCGCGTCAGATAAAGCGGCCACACAAAGTTTGAGCAACAACATAAGACATTTGGGGGTGCCGGTGTGCCACAAACCAGTATTCGCCGAAACTCGGATTATCCTGAAAAATGTGTTAAATCTCGTTATTTAAGGCTGAAATCGAACAAGTTGATTCCTGAAATCGAACAGGGTGATTCCTGAAATGAGCTCGGACGCGTGATTGAAAAACAGGGAGAAAAATAAACAGGTTCTGGTACGACCTTCCGAACGGCTGAAATTGAAGTGTATAATACACGGTTTTTCGAGATTCCGGGGTCCCGGAATAAAATTCTTCGGAAATCATATAGAAAGTTCCCCGCGTCAGATAAAGCGGCCACACAAAGTTTGAGAAACAACATAAGTCATTTGGGGGTGCCAGTGGGTCACAAACCAGCATTCGCCGAAACTCGAATTATCGTGAAAAATGTGTTAAAGCTCGGTATTTGAGGTTGAAATCGAACCGGTTGATTCCTGAAATCGAACAGGTTGATTCCTGAAATGAGCTCGGACGCGTGATTGAAAAACAGGGAGAAAAAGAAACTGGTTCCAGTACGACCTTCGGAACGGCTGAAATTGAAGTGTATAATACACGGTTTTTCGGGATTCCGGGGTCCCGGAATAAAATTTTCCAGAAACCACATAAAAAGTTCTCGCGTCAGATAAAGCGGCCACACAAAGTTTGAGCAACAACATAAGACATTTGGGGGTGCCGGTGTGCCTCAAACCAGCATTCGCCGAAACTCGGATTATCGTGAAAAGTGTGTTAAAGCTCGTTATTTGAGGCTCAAATCGAACAGGTTGGTTCCTGAAATCGAACAGGTTGATTCCTGAAATGATCTCGGATGCGTGATTGAAAAACAGGGAGAAAAAGAAACAGGTTCCGGTACGACCTTCCGAACGGCTGAAATTGAAGTGTATAATACACGGTTTTTCGAGATTCCGGGGTCCCGGAATAAAATTCTCCGGAAATCACATAGAAACTTCTTCGCGACAGATAAAGCGGCCATACAAAGTTTGAGAAACAACATAAGACATTTGGGGGTGCCGGTGTGTCACAAACCAGCATTCGCCGAAACTCGGATTATCGTGAAAAATGTGTTAAAGCTCGTTATTTGAGGCTGAAATCGAACAGGTTGATTCCTGAAATTGAACAGGTTGATTCCTGAAATGAGCTCGGACGCGTGATTGAAAAACAGGGAGAAAAAGAAACAGGTTCCAGTACGACCTTCTTAACGGCTGAAATTGAAGTGTATAAGACACGGTTTTTCGGGATTCCGGAGTCCCGAAATAAAATTGTCCGGAAATCACATAAAAAGTTTCTCGGGTTAGATAAAGCGACCATGCAAAGTTTGAGCACCAACGGAAGACATTTAGGGGTGCCGGTGTGGCACAAACCAGCATTCGCCGAAACTCGGATTATCGTGAAAAATGTGTTAAAGCTCGTTATTTGAGGATGAAATCGAACAGGTTGATTCCTGAAATCGAACAGGTTGATTCCTGAAATGAGCTCGGACGCGTGATTGAAAATCAGGGAGAAAAATAAACGAGGTTCCTATGACGACCTTCCGAACTAATAAATTGAAGTGTATAATACACGGTTTTTTGAGATTCCGGGGTCCCGGAATAAAATTCTCCGGAAATCACATAGAAAGTTCCTCGCGTCAGATAAAGCGGCCACACAATGTTTGAGAAACAACATAAGACATTTGGGGGTGCCGGTGGGTCACAAACCAGCATTTGCCGAAACTCGGATTATCGTGAAAAATGTGTTAAAGCTCGTTATTTGAGGCTGAAATCGACCAGGTTGATCCCTGAAATCGAACAGGTTGATTCCTGAAATGAGCTCGGATGCGTGATTGAAAAACAGGAGAAAAAGATACGAGTTCCAAAAGATTTACCTTCCGAACTACTGAAATTGAAGTGTATAATACACGGTTTTTCGGGATTTCGGGGTCCCTGAATAAAATTCTCCGGAAATCACATAAAAAGTTCCTCGCGTCAGATAAAACGGCCACACAAAGTTTGAGCAACAACATAAGACATTTGGGGTGCCGGTGTGTCACAAACCAAAGATTCGCCGAAACTCGGATTATCGTGAAAAATGTGTTAAAGCTCGTTATTTGAGGCTGAAATCGACCAGGTTGATTCCTGAAATCGAACAGGTTGATTCCTGAAATGAGCTCGGATGCGTGATTGAAAAACAGGGAGAAAAAGATACAGGTTCCAGTACGACCTTCCGAACGGTTGAAATTGAAGTGTATAATACACGGTTTTTCGGATTTCGGGTCCCTAATAAAATTCTCCGGAAATCACATAAAAAGTTCCTCGCGTCAGATAAAACGGCCACACAAAGTTTGAGCAACAACATAAGACATTTGGGGGTGCCGGTGTGTCACAAACCAGCATTCGCCGAAACTCGGATTATCGTGAAAAATGTGTTAAAGCTCGTTATTTGAGGCTGAAATCGAACAGGTTGATTCCTGAAATCGAACAGGTTGATTCCTGAAATGAGCTCGGACGCGTGATTTAAAAAAAGAAAAAAAGGAGAAAAATAAACAGGTTCCTGATTTACCTTCCGAACGGTACAAAATTGAAGTGTATAATACACGGTTTTTCGAGATTCCGGGGTCCCGGAATAAAATTCTCCGGAAATCACATAGAAAGTTCCTCGCGTCAGATAAAGCGGCCACACAAAGTTTGAGAAACAATATTAGACATTTGGGGGTGCCGGTGTGTCACAAACCAGCATTCGCCGAAACTCGGATTATCGTGAAAAATGTGTTAAAGCTCGTTATTTGAGGCTGAAATCGAACAGGTTGATTCCTGAAATCGAACAGGTGTATTTCTGAAATGAGCTCGGACGCGTGATTGAAAAACAGGGAGAAAAAAATACAGGTTCCAGTACGACCTTCCGAACGGCTGAAATTGAAGTGTATAATACACGGTTTTTCGGGATATCGGGGTCCCGGAATATAATTCTCTGGAAATCACATAAAAAGTTCCTCGCGTCAGATAAAGCGGCCACACAAAGTTTGAGCAACAACATAAGACATTTGGGGGTGCCGGTGTGTCTTAAACCAGCATTCGGCGAAACTCGGATTATCGTGAAAAATGTGTTAAAGCTCGTTATTTGAGGCTGAAATCGAACAGGTTGATTCCTGAAATCGAACAGGTTGATTCCTGAAATGAGCTCGGACGCGTGATTGAAAAACAGGGAGAAAAATAAACGAGGTTCCTATTTACCTTCCGAACTACCGAATTGAAGTGTATAATACACGGTTTTTCGAGATTCCGGGGTCCCGGAATAAAATTCTCTGGAAATCACATAGAAAGTTCCTCGCGTCAGATAAAGCGGCCACAAAAAGTTTGAGAAACAATATAAGACATTTGGGGGTGCCGGTGTGTCACAAACCAGCATTCGCCGAAACTCGGATTATCGTGAAAAATGTGTTAAAACTCGTTATTTGAGGCTGAAATCGAACAGGTTGATTCCTGAAATCGAACAGGTTGATTCCTGAAATGAGCTCGGACGCGTGATTGAAAAACAGGGAGAAAAAGATACAGGTTCCAGTACGACCTTCCGAACGATTAAAATTGAAGTGTACATACACGGTTTTTCGGCATTTCGGGGTCCCGGAATAAAATTCTCCGGAAATCACATAAAAAGTTCCTCGCGTCAGATAAAGCGGCCACACAAAGTTTGAGAAACAATATATGACATTTGGGTGTGACGGTGTGCCACAAACCAGCATTCGACGAAACTCGATTATCGTGAAAAATGTGTTAAAGCTCGTTATTTGAGGCTGAAATCGAATAGGTTGGTTCCTGAAATCGAACAGGTTGATTCCTGAAATGAGCTCGGATGCGTGATTGAAAAACAGGGAGAAAAAGAAACAGGTTCCGGTACGACCTTCCGAACGGCTGAAATTGAAGTGTATAATACACGGTTTTTCGGGATTCCGGGGTCCAGGAATAAAATTCTCCGGTAATCACATAGAATGTTCCTCAGGTCAGATAAAGCGGCCTCACAAATTTTTAGCACCAATGGAAGACATTTGAGGGTGCCGGTGTGCCACAAACCAGCATTCGCCGAAACTCGGATTATCGTGAAAATGTTTTAGGCTCGTTATTTGAGGCTGAAATAGAACAGGTTGATTCTTGAAATGAGCTCGGACGTGTGATTGAAAAACAGGGAGAAAAAGAAACAGGGTCCGGTACGACCTTCCGAACGGCTGAAATTGAAGTGTATAATACACGGTTTTTCGGGATTCCGGGGTCCCGGAATAAAATTTTCCGGAAATCACATAGAAAGTTCCTCGGGTCAGATAAAGCGGCCACGCAATGTTTTCGCACCAACGGAAGACAATTGGGGGTGCCGGTGTGCCTAAAAACCAAAGATTCGCCGAAACTCGGATTACCGTGAAAATGTGTTAAAGCTCGTTATTTGAGGTCGCAATCGAACAAAGTTGATTCTCAAATCGAACAGGTTGATTCCTGAAATGAGCTCGGACGCGTGATTGAAAAACAGGAGAAAAAGAAACAGGTCCTAGACGACCTTCCGAACAGCTGAAATTGAAGTGTATAATACACGGTTTATAGGGATTCCGGGGTCCCGGAACAAAATTCTCCGGAAATCACATAGAAAGTTCCTCGGGTCAGAAAAACGGCCGCGCAAAGTTTGAGCACCAACGGAAGAATTTTGGGGGTGTCGGTGTGCCACAAACCAGCATTCGCCGAAACTCGGTTCGTCGCGAAAAATGTGTTAAAGCTCGTTATTTGAGGCTGAAATCGAACAGGTTGATTCCTGAAATCGAACAGGTTGATTCCTGAAATGAGCTCGGACGCGTGATTGAAAAACAGGGAGAAAAAGAAACAGGGTCCGGTACGACCTTCCGAATGGCTGAAATTAAAGTGTATAATACACGCTTTTTCGGGATTCCGGGGTCCCGGAACAAAATTCTCCGGAAATCACATAGAAAGTTCCTAGGGTCAGATAAAGTGGCCACGCAAAGTTTGAGCACTAACGAAAGACATTTGGGGGTGCCGGTGTGCCTGAAACCAAAGATTCGCCGAAACTCGGATTATCGTGAAAAATGTGTTAAAGCTCGTTATTTGAGGTCAAATCGAATCGAAATTTAATTCTGAAATGAGCTCTTACGCGTGATTGAAAAACAGGAGAAAAAGAAACAGGGTCCTGTGCGACCTTCCGAACGGTGAAATTGAAGTGTATAAATACACGGTTTTGGGATTCCGGTCCCTAACAAAATTCTTCGGAAATCACATAGAAAGTTCCTCGGGTCGGATAAAGCGGCCACGCAAAGTTTGAGCACCAACGGAAGACATTTGGGGTGCCGGTGTGCCACAAACCGAGTCGCAAACTCGGATTATCGTGAAATTGTTTTAGGCTCGTTATTTGAGGTGAAATAGAACAGTTGATTCCCGAAATGAGCTCGGACGTGTGATTGAAAAACAGGAGAAAAAGAAACAGGTCCTATACGACCTTCCGAACGGCTGAAATTGAAGTGTATAAATACACGGTTTTTCGGGATTCCGGGGTCCCGGAAGAAAATTCTTCGGAAATCACATAGAAAGATCCTCGGGTCAGATAAAGCGGCCACGCAAAGTTTGAGCACCAACGGAAGACATTTGGGGGTGCCGATGTGCCACAAACCAGCATTCGCCGAAACTCGGATTATCGTGAAAATGTGTTAAAGCTCGTTATTTGTGGCTGAAATAGAACAGGTTGATTCCTGAAATGAGCTCGGACGTGTGATTGAAAAACAGGGAGAAAAAGAAACAGGGTCCGGTACGACCTTCCGAACGGCTGAAATTGAAGGGTATAATACACGGTTTTTCGGTATTCCGGGATCCTGGAACAAAATTCTCCGGAAATCACATAGAAAGTTCCTCGGATATGATAAAGCGGCCACGCAAAGTTTGAGCACCAACGGAAGAAATTTGGGGGTGCCGGTGTGCGAAAACCAAGATTCGCCGAACCCGGATTATCGTGAAAAATGTGTTAAAGCTCGTTATTTGAGGTGAAATAGAACAGTTAATTCCTGAAATAAGCTCGGACACGTGATTGAAAAACAGGGAGAAAAATAAACAGGGTCCGAGACGACCTTCCGAACGGCTGAAATTGAAGTGTATAATACACGGTTTTTCGGTATTCCGGGATCCTGGAACAAAATTCTCCGGAAATCACATAGAAAGTTCCTCGGAACAGATAAAGCGGCCACGCAAAGTTTGAGCACCAACGGAAGAAATTTGGGGGTGCCGGTGTGCCAGAAACCAGCATTCGCCGAAACTCGGATTATCGTGAAAAATGTGTTAAAGCTCGTTATTTGAGGCTGAAATCGAACAGGTTGGTTCCTGAAATCGAACAGGTTGATTCCTGAAATGAGCTCGGATGCGTGATTGAAAAACAGGGAGAAAAAGAAACAGGTTCCGGTACGACCTTCCGAACGGCTAAAATTGAAGTGTATAATACACGGTTTTTCGGGATTCCGGGGTCCCGGAATAAAATTCTCCGGAAATCACATAAAAAGTTCCTCGCGTCAGATAAAGCGGCCACACAAACTTTGAGCAACAACATAAGACATTTGGGGGTGCCGGTGTGTCACAAACCAGCATTCGCCGAAACTCGGATTATCTTGAAAAATGTGTTAAAGCTCGTTATTTGAGGCTGAAATCGAACAGGTTGATTCCTGAAATCAAACAGGTTGATTCCTGAAATGAGCTCGGACGCGTGATTGAAAAACAGGGAGAAAAATAAGTAGGTTCTGGTACGACCTTCCGAACGAATGAAATTGAAGTGTATAATACACGGTTTTTTGAGATAACGGGGTCCCGGAATAAAATTCTCCGGAAATCACATAGAAAGTTCCTCGCGTAAGATAAAGCGGCCACACAAAGTTTGAGAAACAATATAAGACATTTGGGGGTGGCGGTGTGTCACAAACCAGCATTCGCCGAAACTCGGATTATCGTGAAAAATGTGTTAAAGCTCGTTATTTGAGGTGAAATCGAAATCGAAGTTGGTTCCTGAAATCGAACAGGTTGATTCCTGAAATGAGCTCGGATGCGTGATTGAAAAACAGGGAGAAAAAGAAACAGGTTCCGGTACGACCTTCCGAACGGCTAAAATTGAAGTGTATAATACACGGTTTTTCGGGATTCCGGGGTCCCGGAATAAAATTCTCCGGAAATCACATAAAAAGTTCCTCGCGTCAGATAAAGCGGCCACACAAAGTTTGAGCAACAAGATAAGACATTTGGGGGTGCCGGTGTGCCACAAACCAGCATTTGCCGAAACTCGGATTATCGTGAAAAATGTGTTAAAGCTCGTTATTTGAGGCTGAAATCGAACAGGTTGGTTCCTGAAATCGAACAGGTTGATTCCTGAAATGAGCTCGGATGCGTGATTGAAAAACAGGAGAAAAAGAAACAGTTCCATGTGACGACCTTCCGAACGGCTGAAATTGAAGTGTATAATACACGGTTTTTCGAGATTCCGGGGTCCAGGAATAAAATTCTCCGGAAATCACAAAGAAAGTTCCTCGGGTCAAATAAAGCGGCCACGAAAGTTTTCGCACCAATGGAAAACATTTGGGGGTGCCGGTGTGCCACAAACCAGCATTCGCCGAAACTCGGATTATCGTGAAAAATGTGTTAAAGCTCGTTATTTGAGGCTGAAATCGAACAGGTTGATTTCTGAAATCGAACAGGTTGATTCCTGAAATAAGCTCGGACGCGTGATTGAAAAACAGGGAGAAAAAGATACAGGTTCCAGTACGACCTTCCGAACGGCTGAAATTGAAGTCTATAATACACGATTTTTCGGGATTTCGGGGTCCCGGAATAAAATTCTCCGGAAATCACATAAAAAGTTCCTCGGGTCAGATAAAGCGGCCACGCAAAGTTTGAGCACCAACGGAAGACATTTTGGGGTGCCGGTGTGCCACAAACCACCATTCGCCGAAACTCGGATTATGGTGAAAATGTGATAAAGCTCGTTATTTGAGGCTGAAATAGAACAGGTTGATTCCTGAAATGAGCTCGGACGTGTGATTGAAAAACAGGGAGAAAAAGAAACAGGGTCCGGTACGACCTTCCGAACGGCTGAAATTGAAGGGTATAATACACGGTTTTTCGGTATTCCGGGATCCTGGAACAAAATTCTCCGGAAATCACATAGAAAGTTCCTCGGAACAAATAAAGCGGCCACGCAAAGTTTGAGCACCAACGGAAGAAATTTGGGGGTGCCGGTGTGCCAGAAACCAGCATTCGCCGAACCTCGGATTATCGTGAAAAATGTGTTAAAGCTCGTTATTTGAGGCTGAAATAGAACAGGTTAATTCCTGAAATAAGCTCGGACACGTGATTGAAAAACAGGAGAAAAATAAACGGGGTCCGAGACGACCTTCCGAACGGTAAAATTGAAGTGTATAATACACGGTTTTTCGGTATTCCGGGATCCTGGAACAAAATTCTCCGGAAATCACATAGAAAGTTCCTCGGAACAGATAAAGCGGCCACGCAAAGTTTGAGCACCAACGGAAGAAATTTGGGGGTGCCGGTGTGCCAGAAACCAGCATTCGCCGAACCTCGGATTATCGTGAAAAATGTGTTAAAGCTCGTTATTTGAGGCTGAAATAGAACAGGTTAATTCCTGAAATAAGCTCGGACACGTGATTGAAAAACAGGGAGAAAAATAAACAGGGTCCGAGACGACCTTCCGAACGGCTGAAATTGAAGTGTATAATACACGGTTTTTCGGTATTCCGGGATCCTGGAACAAAATTCTCCGGAAATCACATAGAAAGTTCCTCGGAACAGATAAAGCGGCCACGCAAAGTTTGAGCACCAACGGAAGAAATTTGGGGTGCGGTGTGCGAAACCAAAGATTCGCGAAACTCGGATTATCGTGAAAAATGTGTTAAAGCTCGTTATTTGAGGCTGAAATCGAACAGGTTGGTTCCTGAAATCGAACAGGTTGATTCCTGAAATGAGCTCGGATGCGTGATTGAAAAACAGGGAAAAAGAAACAGTTCCTGACGACCTTCCGAACGGCTGAAATTGAAGTGTATAATACACGGTTTTTCGGGATTCCGGGGTCCCGGAATAAAATTCTCCGGAAATCACATAAAAAGTTCCTCGCGTCAGATAAAGCGGCCACACAAAGTTTGAGCAACAACATAAGACATTTGGGGGTGCCGGTGTGTCACAAACCAGCATTCGCCGAAACTCGGATTATCGTGAAAAATGTGTTAAAGCTCGTTATTTGAGGCTGAAATCGAACAGGTTGATTCCTGAAATCGAACAGGTTGATTCCTGAAATGAGCTCGGACGCGTGATTGAAAAACAGGGAGAAAAATAAGTAGGTTCCGGTACGACCTTCCGAACGAATGAAATTGAAGTGTATAATACACGGTTTTTTGAGATAACGGGGTCCCGGAATAAAATTCTCCGGAAATCACATAGAAAGTTCCTCGCGTAAGATAAAGCGGCCACACAAAGTTTGAGAAACAATATAAGACATTTTGGGGTGGCGGTGTGTCACAAACCAGCATTCGCCGAAACTCGGATTATCGTGAAAAATGTGTTAAAGCTCGTTATTTGAGGCTGAAATCGAACAGGTTGGTTCCTGAAATCGAACAGGTTGATTCCTGAAATGAGCTCGGATGCGTGATTGAAAAACAGGGAGAAAAAGAAACAGGTTCCGGTACGACCTTCCGAACGGCTAAAATTGAAGTGTATAATACACGGTTTTTTCTGATTCCGGTCCCTAATAAAATTCTCCGGAAATCACATAAAAAGTTCCTCGCGTCAGATAAAACGGCCACACAAAGTTTGAGCAACAAGATAAGACATTTGGGGGTGCCGGTGTGCCACAAACCAGCATTTGCCGAAACTCGGATTATCGTGAAAAATGTGTTAAAGCTCGTTATTTGAGGCAGAAATCGAACAGGTTGGTTCCTGAAATCGAACAGGCTGATTCCTGAAATGAGCTCGGATGCGTGATTGAAAAGCAGGGAGAAAAAGAAACAGGTTCCGGTACGACCTTCCGAACGGCTGAAATTGAAGTGTATAATACACGGTTTTTCGAGATTCCGGGGTCCAGGAATAAAATTCTCCGGAAATCAGAAAGAAAGTTCCTCGGGTCAAATAAAGCGGCCACGAAAGTTTTCGCACCAACGGAAAACATTTGGGGGTGCCGGTGTGCCACAAACCAGCATTCGCCGAAACTCGAATTATCGTGAAAAATGTGTTAAAGCTCGTTATTTGAGGCTGAAATCGAACAGGTTGATTTCTGAAATCGAACAGGTTGATTCCTGAAATAAGCTCGGACGCGTGATTGAAAAACAGGGAGAAAAAGATACGGTTCCAAAAAGATTTACCTTCCGAATCAATGAAATTGAAGTGTATAATACACGGTTTTTCGGGATTTCGGGGTCCCGGAATAAAATTCTCCGGAAATCACATAAAAAGTTCCTCGCGTCAGATAAAGCGGCCACACAAAGTTTGAACAACAACATAAGACGTTTGGGGGTGCCGGTGTGTCACAAACCAGCATTCGCCGAAACTAGGATTATCGTGAAAAATGTGTTAAAGCTCGTTATTTGAGGCTGAAATCGAACAGGTTGATTCCTGAAATCGAACATGTTGATTTCTGAAATGAGCTCGGACGCGTGATTGAAAAACAGGGAGAAAAATATACAGGTTCCAGTAGGACCTTCCGAACGGCTGAAATTGAAGTGTATAATACACGGTTTTTCGGGATTTCGGGGTCCCGGAATAAAATTCTCCGGAAATCACATAAAAAGTTCATCGCGTCAGATAAAGCGGCCACACAAAGTTTGAGAAACAATATAAGACATTTGGGGGTGCCGGTGTGTCACAAACCAGCATTCGCCGAAACTCGGATTATCGTGAAAAATGTGTTAAAGCTCGTTATTTGAGGCTGAAATCGAACAGGTTGGTTCCTGAAATCGAACAGGTTGATTCCTGAAATGAGCTCGGATGCGTGATTGAAAAACAGGGAGAAAAAGAAACAGGTTCCGGTACGACCTTCCGAACGGCTGAAATTGAAGTGTATAATACACGGTTTTTCGGGATTTCGGGGTCCCGGAATAAAATATTCCGGAAATCACATAAAAAGTTCCTCGCGTCAGATAAAGCGGCCACACAAAGTTTGAGCAACAACATAAGACATTTGGGGTGCCGGTGTGTCACAAACCAGCATTCGCCGAAACTCGGATTATCGTGAAAAATGTGTTAAAGCTCGTTATTTGAGGCTGAAATCGAACAGGTTGATTCCTGAAATGAGCTCGGACGCGTGATTGAAAAACAGGGAGAAAAATAAACAGGGTCCGAGACGACCTTCCGAACGGCTGAAATTGAAGTGTATAATACACGGTTTTTCGGGATTCCGGGGTCCCGGAACAAAATTCTTCGGAAATAAAATAGAAAGTTCCTCGGGTCAGATAAAGCGGCCACGCAAAGTTTGCGGACCAACGGAAGACATTTGGGGTGCAGGTGTCCCACAAACCAGCATTCGCCGAAACTCGGATTATCGTGAAATATGTGTTAAAGCTCGTTATTTGAGGCTGAAATCGAACAGGTTGATTCCTGAAATCGAACAGGTTGATTCCTGAAATGAGCTCGGACGCGTGATTGAAAAACAGGAGAAAAATAAACGAGGTTACGCACGACCTTCCGAACGACTGAAATTGAAGTGTATAATACACGGTTTTTCGAGATTCCGGTCCCTAATAAAATTCTCCGAAATCACATAAAGTTTCTCGCGTCAGATAAAGCGGCCACACAAAGTTTGATAAACAATATAAGACATTTGGGGGTGCCGGTGTGTCACAAACCAGCATTCGCCGAAACTCGGATTATCGTGAAAAATGTGTTAAAGCTCGTTATTTGAGGCTGAAATCGAACAGGTTGATTCCGAAATCGAACAGTTGATTCCTGAAATCGAACAGGTTGATTCCTGAAATGAGCTCGGACGCGTGATTCAAAAAAAAAAACGAGGAGAAAAAGATACGAGTTCCAAGATTTACCTTCCGAACGGCTGAAATTGAAGTGTAAATACACGGTTTTTCGGGATTTCGGGGTCCCGGAATATAATTCACCGGAAATCACATAAAAAGTTCCTCGCGTCAGATAAAGCGGCCACACAAATTTTGAGCAACCACATAAGACATTTGGGGGTGCCGGTGTGTCACAAACCAGCATTCGCCGAAACTCGGATTATCGTGAAAAATGTGTTAAAGCTCGTTATTTGAGGCTGAAATCGAACAGGTTGATTACTGAAATCGAACAGGTTGATTCCTGAAATGAGCTCGGACGCGTGATTGAAAAACAGGGAGAAAAATAAACGAGGTTCCTGAATTTACCTTCCGAACGGCTTAAATTGAAGTGTATAATACACGGTTTTTTGAGATTCCGGGGTCCCGGAATAAAATTCTCCGGAAATCACATAGAAAGTTCCTCGCGTCAGATGAAGCGGCCACACAAAGTTTGAGAAACAATATAAGACATTTGGGGGTGGCGGTGTGTTTCAAACCAGCATTTGCCGAAACTCGGATTATCGTGAAAAATGTGTTAAAGC
The DNA here is from genome assembly GCF_048544455.1 of Silene latifolia. Classification (NCBI taxonomy): domain Eukaryota; kingdom Viridiplantae; phylum Streptophyta; class Magnoliopsida; order Caryophyllales; family Caryophyllaceae; genus Silene; species Silene latifolia. The sequence continues at coordinate 72,038,720 of NC_133530.1, read as the reverse complement.
TCGTTATTTGAGGCTGAAATCGAACAGGTTGGTTCCTGAAATCGAACAGGTTGATTCCTGAAATGAGCTCGGATGCGTGATTGAAAAACAGGGAGAAATAGAAACAAGTTCCGGTACGACCTTCCGAACGGCTAAAATTGAAGTGTATAATACACGGTTTTTCGGGATTCCAGGGTCCCGGAATAAAATTCTCCGGAAATCACATAAAAAGTTCCTCGCGTGAGATAAAGCGGCCACATAAAGTTTGAACAACAAGATAAGACATTTGGGGGTGCCGGTGTGTCACAAACCAGCATTCGCCGAAACTCGGATTATCGTGAAAAATGTGTTAAAGCTTTTTATTTGAGGCTGAAATCGAACAGGTTGATTCCTGAAATCGAACAGGTTGATTCCTGAAATGAGCTCGGACGCAAGATTGAAAAACAGGGATAAAAAGATACAGGTTCCAGTACGACCTTCCGAACGGCTGAAATTGAAGTGTATAATACACGGTTTTTCGGGATTTCGGGGTCCCGGAATAAAATTCTCCGGAAATCACATAAAAAGTTCCTCGCGTCAGATAAAGCGGCCACACAAAGTTTGAGCAACAACATAAGACGTTTAGGGGTGCCGGTGTGTCACAAACCATCATTCGCCGAAACTCGGATTATCGTGAAAAATGTGTTAAAGCTCTTTATTTGAGGCTGAAATCGAACAGGTTGATTCCTGAAATCGAACAGGTTGATTCCTGAAATGAGCTCGGACGCGTGATTGAAAAACAGGGAGAAAAATATACAGGTTCCAGTAGGACCTTCCGAACGGCTGAAATTGAAGTGTATAATACACGGTTTTTCGGGATTTCGGGGTCCCGGAATAAAATTCTCCGGAAATCACATAAAAAGTTCCTCGCGTCAGAAAACGCGGCCACACAAAGTTTGAGAAACAATATAAGACATTTTGGGGTGCCGGTGTGTCACAAACCAGCATTCGCCGAAACTCGGATTATCGTGAAAAATGTGTTAAAGCTCGTTATTTGAGGCTGAAATCGAACAGGTTGGTTCCTGAAATCGAACAGGTTGATTCCTGAAATGAGCTCGGATGCGTTATTGAAAAACAGGGAGAAAAAGAAACAGACCTTCCGAACGGCTGAAATTGAAGTGTATAATACACGGTTTTTCGGGATTTCGGAGTCCAGGAATAAAATTCACCGGTAATCACATAGAAAGTTACTCGGGTCAGATAAAGCGGCCTCACAAAGTTTGAGCACCAATGGAAGACATTTGAGGGTGCCGGTGTGCCACAAACCAGCATTCGCTGAAACTCGGATTATCGTGAAAAATGTGTTAGGGCTCGTTATTTGAGGCTGAAATCGAACAGGTTGATTCCTTAAATCGAACAGGTTGATTCCCGAAATGAGCTCGAACGCGTGATTGAAAAACAGGGAGAAAAAGAAACAGGTTCCGGTACGACCTTCCGAACGGCTGAAATTGAAGTGTATAATACACGGTTTTTCGGGATTCCGGGGTCCAGGAATAAAATTCTCCCGAAATCACAAAGAAAGTTCCTCGGGTCAAATAAAGTGGCCACGCAAAGTTTTCGCACCAACGGAAAACATTTGGGGGTGCAGATGTGCCACAAACCAGCATTCGCCTAAACTCGGATTATCGTGAAAAATGTTTTAAAGCTCGTTATTTGAGGCTGAAATCGAACAGGTTGATTCCTGAAATCGAACAGGTTGATTCCTGAAATGAGCTCGGACGCGTGATTGAAAAACAGGGAGAAAAAGATACAGGTTCCAGTAGGACCTTCCGAACTACCAAATTGAAGTGTATAATACACGGTTTTTCAGGATTTCGGGGTCCCGGAATAAAATTCTCCGGAAATCACATAAAAAGTTCCTCGCGTCAGATAAAGCGGCCACACAAAGTTTGAGCAACAACATAAGACGTTTAGGGGTGCCGGTATGTCACAAACCATCATTCGCCGAAACTCGGATTATCGTGAAAAATGTGTTAAAGCTCTTTATTTGAGGCTGAAATCGAACAGGTTGGTTCCTGAAATCGAACAGGTTGATTCCTGAAATGAGCTCGGACGCGTGATTGAAAAACAGGGAGAAAAATATACAGGTTCCAGTAGGACCTTCCGAACGGCTGAAATTGAAGTGTATAATACACGGTTTTTCGGGATTTCGGAGTCCCGGAATAAAATTCTCCGGAAATCACATAAAAAGTTCCTCGCGTCAGAAAAAGCGGCCACACAAAGTTTGAGAAACAATATAAGACATTTGGGGGTGCCGGTGTGTCACAAACCAGCATTCGCCGAAACTCGGATTATCGTGAAAAATGTGTTAAAGCTCGTTATTTGAGGCTGAAATCGAACAGGTTGGTTCCTGAAATCGAACAGGTTGATTCCTGAAATGAGCTCGGATGCGTTATTGAAAAACAGGGAGAAAAAGAAACAGGTTCCGGTACGACCTTCCGAACGGCTGAAATTGAAGTGTATAATACACGGTTTTTCGGGATTCCGGAGTCCAGGAATAAAATTCACCGGTAATCACATAGAAAGTTACTCTGGTCAGATAAAGCGGCCTCACAAAGTTTGAGCACCAATGGAAGACATTTGAGGGTGCCGGTGTGCCACAAACCAGCATTCGCTGAAACTCGGATTATCGTGAAAAATGTGTTAGGGCTCGTTATTTGAGGCTGAAATCGAACAGGTTGATTCCTTAAATCGAACAGGTTGATTCCTGAAATGAGCTCGAACGCGTGATTGAAAAACAGGGAGAAAAAGAAACAGGTTCCGGTACGACCTTCCGAACGGCTGAAATTGAAGTGTATAATACACGGTTCTTCGGGATTCCGGGGTCCAGGAATAAAATTCTCCCGAAATCACAAAGAAAGTTCCTCGGGTCAAATAAAGCGGCCACGCATAGTTTTCGCACCAACGGAAAACATTTGGGGGTGCCGATGTGCCACAAACCAGCATTCGCCTAAACTCGGATTATCGTGAAAAATGTGTTAAAGCTCGTTATTTGAGGCTGAAATCGAACAGGTTGGTTCCTGAAATCGAACAGGTTGATTCCTGAAATGAGGTCGGATGCGTGATTGAAAAACAGGGAGAAAAAAAACGGGTTCCGGTACGACCTTCCGAACGGCTGAAATTGAAGTGTATAATACACGGTTTTTCGGGATTCCGGGGTCCAGGAATAAAATTCTCCGGTAATCACATAGAAAGTTCCTCAGGTCAGATAAAGCGGCCTCACAAAGTTTGAGCACCAATGGAAGACATTTGAGGGTGCCGGTGTGCCACAAACCAGCATTCGCTCAAACTCGGATTATCGTGAAAAATGTGTTAGGGCTCGTTATTTGAGGCTGAAATCGAACAGGTTGATTCCTGAAATCGAACAGGTTGATTCCTGAAATGAGCTCGAACGCATGATTAAAAAACAGGGAGAAAAAGAAACAGGTTCCGGTACGACCTTCCGAACGGCTGAAATTGAAGTGTATAATACACGGTTTTTCGAGATTCCGAGGTCCAGGAATAAAATTCTCCGTAAATCACATAGAAAGTTCCTCGCGTTAGATAAAGCGGCCACACAAAGTTTGAGCAACAACATAAGACATTTGGGGGTGCCGGTGTGCCACAAACCAGCATTCGCCGAAACTCGGATTATCGTGAAAAATGTGTTAAAGCTCGTTATTTGAGGTGAAATCGAACAGTTGATTCACGAAATCGAATCGGTTGATTCTGAAATGAGCTCGGACGCGTGATTGAAAAACAGCGAGAAAAAGAAACAGTTCCAAAGATCGACCTTCCGAACGGTGAAATTGAAGTGTATAATACACGGTTTTGGATTCCGGGTCCCAAATAAAATTCTCCGTAAATCACATAAAAAGTTCCTCGCGTCAGATAAAGCGGCCACACAAAGTTTGAGCAACAACATAAGACATTTGGGGGTGCCGGTGTGCCACAAACTAGCATTCGCCGAAACTCGGATTATCGTGAAAAATGTGTTAAAGCTCGTTATTTGAGGCTGAAATCGAACAGGTTGATTCCTGATATCGAACAGGTTGATTCCTGAAATGAGCTCGGACGCGTGATTGAAAAACAGGGAGAAAAAGAAACAGTTCGATCGACCTTCCGAACGGCTGAAATTGAAGTGTATAATACACGGTTTTTCGAGATTCCGGGGTCCAGGAATAAAATTCTCCGGAAATCACAAAGAAAGTTCCTCGGGTCAAATAAAGCGGCCACGCAAAGTTTGAGCACCAATGGAAGAAATTTGAGGGTGCCGGTGTGCCACAAACCAGCATTCGCTGAAACTCAGATTATCGTGAAAAATGTGTTAGGGCTCGTTATTTGAGGCTGAAATCGAACAGCTTTATTCCTGAAATCGAACAGGTTGATTCCTGAAATTAGCTCGGACGCGTGATTGAAAAACAGGGAGAAAAAAACAGGTTCCGGTACGACCTTCCGAACGGCTGAAATTGAAGTGTATAATACACGGTTTTTCGGGATTCCGGTCCGGAATAAAATTCTCCGGTAATCACATAGAAAGTTACTCGGGTCAGATAAAGCGGCCTCACAAAGTTTGAGCACCAATGGAAGACATTTGAGGGTGCCGGTGTGCCTGAAACCAAAGATTCACGAAACTCGGATTATCGTGAAAAATGTGTTAGGGCTCGTTATTTGAGGCTGAAATCGAACAGCTTTATTCCTGAAATCGAACAGGTTGATTCCTGAAATGAGATCGGACGCGTGATTGAAAAACAGGGAGAAAAAAAACAGGTTCCGGTACGACCTTCCGAACGGCTGAAATTGAAGTGTATAATACACGGTTTTTCGGGATTCCGGGGTCCAGGAATAAAATTCTCCGGTAATCACATAGAAAGTTCCTCAGGTCAGATAAAGCGGCCTCACAAAGTTTGAGCACCAATGGAAGACATTTGAGGGTGCTTGGTGTGCCTGAAACCAGCATTCATTTGAAACTCGGATTATCGTGAAAAATGTGTTAGGGCTCGTTATTTGAGGTGAAATCGAACGACTTTATTCCTGAAATCGAACAGGTTGATTCCTGAAATGAGATCGGACGCGTGATTGAAAAACAGGGAGAAAAAAAACAGGTTCCGGTACGACCTTCCGAACGGCTGAAATTGAAGTGTATAATACACGGTTTTTCGGGATTCCGGGGTCCAGGAATAAAATTCTCCGGAAATCACAAAGAAAGTTCCTCGGGTCAAATAAAGCGGCCACGCAAAGTTTTCGCACCAACGGAAAAAATTTGGGGGTGCCGGTGTGCCTAAAACCAAAGAATCGCCGAAACTCGGATTATCGTGAAAAATGTGTTAAAGCTCGTTATTTGAGGCTGAAATCGAACAGGTTGATTCCTGAAATGAGCTCGGACGCGTGATTGAAAAACAGGGAGAAAAAGAAACAGGTTCCGGTACGACCTTCCGAACGGCTGAAATTGAAGTGTACAATACACGGTTTTTCGGGATTCCGGTGTCCCAGAATAAAATTCTCCGGAAATCACATAGAAATTTCCTTGGGTCAGATAAAGCGGCCACGCAATGTTTTCGCACCAACGGAAGACATTTGGGGGTGCCGGTGTGCCACAAACTAGCATTCGCCGAAACTCGGATTATCGTGAAAAATGTGTTAAAACTCGTTATTTGATGCTGAAATCGAACATGTTGATTCCTGAAATCGAACAGGTTGATTCCTGAAATGAGCTCGGACGCGTGATTGAAAAACAGGGAGAAAAAGAAACAGGTTCCGGTACGACCTTCCGAACGGCTGAAATTGAAGTGTATATACACGGTTTTTCGGGATTCCGGGGTCCAGGAATAAAATTCTCCGGAAATCACAAAGAAAGTTCCTCGGGTCAAATAAAGCGGCCACGCAAAGTTTTCGCACCAACGGAAAACATTTGGGGGTGCCGGTGTGCCACAAATCAGCATTCGCTGAAACTCGGATTATTGTGAAAAATGTGTTAAAGCTCGTTATTTGAGGCTGAAATCGAACAGGTTGATTCCTGAAATCGAACAGGTTGTTTCCTGATATGAGCTCGGACGCGTGATTGAAAAACAGGGAGAAAAAGATACGGTTCCAAGATTTACCTTCCGAACGGCTGAAATTGAAGTGTATAAATACACGGTTTTTCGGGATTCCGGGGTCCCGGAATAAAATTCTCCGGAAATCACATAAAAAGTTCCTCGCGTCAGATAAAGCGGCCACACAAAGTTTGAGCAACAACATAAGACATTTGGGGGTGCCGGTGTGCCCTGAAACCAAAGATTCGCAAAACTCGGATTATCGTGAAAAATGTGTTAAAGCTCGTTATTTGAGGCTTAAATCGAACAGGTTGGTTCCTGAAATCGAACAGGTTGATTCCTGAAATGAGCTCGGATGCGTGATTGAAAAACGGGGAAAAAAGAAACGAGTTCGATTTACCTTCCGAACGGCTGAAATTGAAGTGTACAATACACGGTTTTTCGGGATTCCGGTGTCCCAGAATAAAATTCTCCGGAAATCACATAGAAATTTCCTTGGGTCAGATAAAGCAGCCACGCAATGTTTTCGCACCAACGGAAGACATTTGGGGGTGCCGGTGTGCCACAAACTAGCATTCGCTGAAACTCGGATTATCGTGAAAAATGTGTTAGGGCTCGTTATTTGAGGCTGAAATCGAACAGGTTGATTCCTGAAATCGAACAGGTTGATTCCTGAAATGAGCTCGGATGCGTGATTGAAAAACAGGGAGAAAAAGAAACAAGTTCCGGTACGACCTTCCGAACGGCTGAAATTGAAGTGTATAATACACGGTTTTTCGAGATTCCGAGGTCCAGGAATAAAATTCTCCGGAAATCACATAGAAAGTTCCTCGCGTTAGATAAAGCGGCCACACAAAGTTTGAGCAACAACATAAGACATTTGTGGGTGCCGGTGTGCCACAAACCAGCATTCGCCGAAACTCGGATTATCGTGAAAAATGTGTTAAAGCTCGTTATTTGAGGCTGAAATCGAACAGGTTGATTCCTGAAATCGAACTGGTTGATTCCTGAAATGAGCTCGGACGCGTGATTGAAAAACAGCGAGAAAAAGAAACAGGTTCGATCGACCTTCCGAGCACTACCAAATTGAAGTGTATAATACACGGTTTTTCGGGATTCCGGGGTCCCGAAATAAAATTCTCCGGAAATCACATAAAAAGTTCCTCGCGTCAGATAAAGCGGCCACACAAAGTTTGAGCAACAACATAAGACATTTGGGGGTGCCGGTGTGCCTAAAAACCGAAGATTCGCCGAAACTCGGATTATCGTGAAAAATGTGTTAAAGCTCGTTATTTGAGGCTGAAATCGAACAGGTTGATTCCTGATATCCAACAGGTTGATTCCTGAAATGAGCTCAGACGCGTGATTGAAAAACAGGGAGAAAAAGAAACAGGTTCCGGTACGACCTTCCGAACGGCTGAAATTGAAGTGTATAATACACGGTTTTTCGAGATTCCGGGGTCCAGGAATAAAATTCTCCGAAAATCACAAAGAAAGTTCCTCGGGTCAAATAAAGCGGCCACGCAAAGTTTTCGTACCAACGGAAAACATTTGGGGGTGCCGGTGTGCCCTAAAACCAATTATTGAAAACTCGGATTATCGTGAAAAATGTGTTAAAGCTCGTTATTTGAGGCTGAAATCGAACAGGTTAATTCCTGAAATCGAACAGGTTGATTCCTGAAATTAGCTCAGACGCGTGATTGAAAAACAGGGAGAAAAAAAGGTTCCGATGCGACGACCTTCCGAACGGTTTGAAATTGAAGTGTATATATAAATACACGGTTTTTCGGGATTCCGGGTTCCGGAATAAAATTCTCCGGTAATCACATAGAAAGTTCCTCGGTCGGATAAAGCGGCCTCACAAAGTTTGAGCACCAATGGAAGACATTTGAGGGTGCCGGTGTGCCTGAAAACCAAACATTCATTGAAACTCGGATTATCGTGAAAAATGTGTTAGGGCTCGTTATTTGAGGTGAAATCGAAACGACTTTATTCTGAAATCGAACAGGTTGATTCTGAAATGAGATCGGACGCGTGATTGAAAAACGGGGAAAAAAAAACAGGTTCGTCGACCTTCCGAACAATTTGAAATTGAAGTGTATAATACACGGTTTTTCGGGATTCCGGGGTCCAGGAATAAAATTCTCCGGTAATCACATAGAAAGTTCCTCAGGTCAGATAAAGCGGCCTCACAAAGTTTGAGCACCAATGGAAGACATTTGAGGGTGCCGGTGTGCCACAAACCAGCATTCGCTGAAACTCGGATTATCGTGAAAAATGTGTTAGGGCTCGTTATTTGAGGCTGAAATCGAACAGCTTTATTCCTGAAATCGAACAGGTTGATTCCTGAAATGAGATCGGACGCGTGATTGAAAAACAGGGAGAAAAAAAACAGGTTCCGGTACGACCTTCCGAACGGCTGAAATTGAAGTGTATAATACACGGTTTTTCGGGATTCCGGGGTCCAGGAATAAAATTCTCCGGAAATCACAAAGAAAGTTCCTCGGGTCAAATAAAGCGGCCACGCAAAGTTTTCGCACCAACGGAAAAAATTTGGGGGTGCCGGTGTGCCACAAACCAGCAATCGCCGAAACTCGGATTATCGTGAAAAATGTGTTAAAGCTCGTTATTTGAGGCTGAAATCGAACAGGTTGATTCCTGAAATGAGCTCGGACGCGTGATTGAAAAACAGGGAGAAAAAGAAACAGGTTCCGGTACGACCTTCCGAACGGCTGAAATTGAAGTGTACAATACACGGTTTTTCGGGATTCCGGTGTCCCAGAATAAAATTCTCCGGAAATCACATAGAAATTTCCTTGGGTCAGATAAAGCGGCCACGCAATGTTTTCGCACCAACGGAAGACATTTGGGGGTGCCGGTGTGCCACAAACTAGCATTCGCCGAAACTCGGATTATCGTGAAAAATGTGTTAAAACTCGTTATTTGATGCTGAAATCGAACATGTTGATTCCTGAAATCGAACAGGTTGATTCCTGAAATGAGCTCGGACGCGTGATTGAAAAACAGGAGAAAAAGAAACAGTTCCGTGACGACCTTCCGAACGGCTGAAATTGAAGTGTATATACACGGTTTTTCGGGATTCCGGGGTCCAGGAATAAAATTCTCCGGAAATCACAAAGAAAGTTCCTCGGGTCAAATAAAGCGGCCACGCAAAGTTTTCGCACCAACGGAAAACATTTGGGGTGCTTGGTGTGCCTAAATCGGATTCATTTGAAACTCGGATTATCGTGAAAAATGTGTTAAAGCTCGTTATTTGAGGCTGAAATCGAACAGGTTGATTCCTGAAATCGAACAGGTTGATTCCTGATATGAGCTCGGACGCGTGATTGAAAAACAGGGAGAAAAAGATACAGGTTCCAGTACGACCTTCCGAACGGCTGAAATTGAAGTGTATAAATACACGGTTTTTCGGGATTCCGGGGTCCCGGAATAAAATTCTCCGGAAATCACATAAAAAGTTCCTCGCGTCAGATAAAGCGGCCACACAAAGTTTGAGCAACAACATAAGACATTTGGGGGTGCGGTGTGCCTGAAACCAAAGATTCGCCGAAACTCGGATTATCGTGAAAAATGTGTTAAAGCTCGTTATTTGAGGCTTAAATCGAACAGGTTGGTTCCTGAAATCGAACAGGTTGATTCTGAAATGAGCTCGGATGCGTGATTGAAAAACGGGAGAAAAAGAAACGAGTTCCAGATCGACCTTCCGAACGGGCAGTGAAATTGAAGTGTACAATACACGGTTTTTCGGGATTCCGGTGTCCCAGAATAAAATTCTCCGGAAATCACATAGAAATTTCCTTGGTCGATAAAGCAGCCACGCAATGTTTTCGCACCAACGGAAGACATTTGGGGGTGCTTGGTGTGCCTGAAACTAGCATTCATTTGAAACTCGGATTATCGTGAAAAATGTGTTAGGGCTCGTTATTTGAGGGTCAAATCGAACAGGTTGATTCCTGAAATCGAACAGGTTGATTCTGAAATGAGCTCGGATGCGTGATTGAAAAACAGGAGAAAAAGAAACAAGTTCGATCGACCTTCCGAACGGCTGAAATTGAAGTGTATAATACACGGTTTTTCGAGATTCCGAGGTCCAAGAATAAAATTCTCCGGAAATCACATAGAAAGTTCCTCGCGTTAGATAAAGCGGCCACACAAAGTTTGAGCAACAACATAAGACATTTGTGGGTGCCGGTGTGCCACAAACCAAAGATTCGCCAAACTCGGATTATCGTGAAAAATGTGTTAAAGCTCGTTATTTGAGGTTTGAAATCGAACAGGTTGATTCTGAAATCGAATCTGGTTGATTCTGAAATGAGCTCGGACGCGTGATTGAAAAACAAATGAGAAAAAAAACGGGTTCCGATCGACCTTCCGAACGGCTGAAATTGAAGTGTATAATACACGGTTTTTCGGGATTCCGGGGTCCCGAAATAAAATTCTCCGGATATCACATAAAAAGTTCCTCGCGTCAGATAAAGCGGCCACACAAAGTTTGAGCAACAACATAAGACATTTGGGGGTGCCGGTGTGCCAAACCAAAGATTCGCCGAAACTGGATTATCGTGAAAAATGTGTTAAAGCTCGTTATTTGAGGCTGAAATCGAACAAGGTTGATTCCCGATATCCAACAGGTTGATTCTGAAATGAGCTCGAGACGCGTGATTGAAAAACGAGGAGAAAAAGAAACGAGGTTCCGATGACGACCTTCCGAACGGCAGTTGAAATTGAAGTGTATAATACACGGTTTTTCGAGATTCCGGGGTCCAGGAATAAAATTCTCCGAAAATCACAAAGAAAGTTCATCGGGTCAAATAAAGCGGCCACGCAAAGTTTTCGTACCAACGGAAAACATTTGGGGGTGCCGGTGTGCCACAAACCAGCATTCGCCGAAACTCGGATTATCGTGAAAAATGTGTTAAAGCTCGTTATTTGAGGCTGAAATCGAACAGGTTAATTCCTGAAATGAGCTCGGACGCGTGATTGAAAAACAGGGAGAAAAAGAAACAGGTTCCGGTACGACCTTCCGAACGGCTGGAATTGAAGTGTACAATACACGGTTTTTCGGGATTCCGGTGTCCCAGAATAAAATTCTCCGGAAATCACATAGAAATTTCCTTGGGTCAGATAAAGCGGCCACGCAATGTTTCCGCACCAACGGAAGACATTTGGGGGTGCCGGTGTGTCACAAACTAGCATTCGCCGAAACTCGGATTATCGTGAAAAATGTGTTGAAGCTCGTTATTTGAGGCTGAAATCGAACAGGTTGATTCCTGAAATCGAACAGGTTGATTCCTTATATGAGCTCGGACGCGTGATTGAAAAACAGGGAGAAAAAGATACAGGTTCCAGTACGACCTTCCGAACGGCTGAAATTGAAGTGTATAAATAACGGTTTTTCGGGATTCCGGGGTCCCGGAATAAAATTCTCCGGAAATCACATAAAAAGTTCCTCGCGTCAGATAAAGCGGCCACACAAAGTTTGAGCAACAACATAAGACATTTGGGGGTGCCGGTGTGCCACAAACCAGCATTCGCCGAAACACGGATTATCGTGAAAAATGTGTTAAAGCTCGTTATTTGAGGCTGAAATCGAACAGGTTGGTTCCTAAAATCGAACAGGTTGATTCCTGAAATGAGCTCGGATGCGTGATTGAAAAACAGGGAGAAAAAGAAACAGGTTCCGGTACGACCTTCCGAACGGCTGAAATTGAAGTGTATAATACACGGTTTTTCGGGATTCCAGGGTCCAGGAATAAAATTCTCCGGTAATCACATAGAAAGTTCCTCAGGTCAGATAAAGCGGCCTCACAAAGTTTGAGCACCAATGGAAGACATTTGAGGGTGCCGGTGTGCCCTAAACCAAAGATTCATTTGAAACTCGGATTATCGTGAAAAATGTGTTAGGGCTCGTTATTTGAGGCTGAAATCGAACAGGTTGATTCCTGAAATCGAACAGGTTGATTCCTGAAATGAGCTCGGATGCGTGATTGAAAAACAGGGAGAAAAAGAAACAAGTTCCGGTACGACCTTCCGAACGGCTGAAATTGAAATGTATAATACACGGTTTTTCGAGATTCCGAGGTCAAGGAATAAAATTCTCCGGAAATCACATAGAAAGTTCCTCGCGTTAGATAAAGCGGCCACACAAAGTTTGAGCAACAACATAAGACATTTGGGGGTGCCGGTGTGCCTGAAAACCAAAGCATTCGCAAAACTCGGATTATCGTGAAAAATGTGTTAAAGCTCGTTATTTGAGGCTGAAATCGAACAGGTTGATTCCTGAAATCGAACTGGTTGATTCCTGAAATGAGCTCGGACGCGTGATTGAAAAACAGCGAGAAAGAGAAACAGGTTCCAGTACGACCTTCCGAACGGCTGAAATTGAAGTGTATAATACACGGTTTTTCGGGATTCCGGGGTCCCGAAATAAAATTCTCCGGAAATCACATAAAAAGTTCCTTGCGTCAGATAAAGTGGCCACACAAAGTTTGAGCAACAACATAAGACATTTGGGGGTGCCGGTGTGCCACAAACCAGCATTCGCCGAAACTCGGATTATCGTGAAAAATGTGTTAAAGCTCGTTATTTGAGGCTGAAATCGAACAGGTTGATTCCTGATATCGAACAGGTTGATTCCTGAAATGAGCTCGGACGCGTGATTGAAAAACAGAGAGAAAAAGAAACGAGGTTCCGTCGACCTTCCGAACGGCTGAAATTGAAGTGTATAATACACGGTTTTTCGGGATTCCGGGGTCCAGGAATAAAATTCTCCGGAAATCACAAAGAAAGTTCCTCGGGTCAAATAAAGCGGCCACGAAAAGTTTTCGCACCAACGGAAAACATTTGGGGGTGCCGGTGTGCCACAAACCAGCATTCGCCGAAACTCGGATTATCATGAAAAATGTGTTAAAGCTCGTTATTTGAGGCTGAAATCGAACAGGTTGATTCTGAAATCGAACGGGTTTATTCTGATATGAGCTCGGACGCGTGATTGAAAAACGAGGAGAAAAAGATACGGGTTCCGATCGACCTTCCGAACGGCTGAAATTGAAGTGTATAATACACGGTTTTTCGGGATTCCGGGGTCCCGGAATAAAATTCTCCGGAAATCACATAAAAAGTTCCTCGCGTCAGATAAAGCGGCCACACAAAGTTTGAGCAACAACATAAGACATTTGGAGGTGCCGGTCTTCCACAAACCAAAGATTCGCAAAACTCGGATTATCGTGAAAAATGTGTTAAAGCTCGTTATTTGAGGTGAAATCGAACGGGTTGGTTCCTGAAATCGAACAGTTGATTCCTGAAATGAGCTCGGATGCGTGATTGAAAAACGGGGAGAAAAAGAAACGAGTTCGAGTCGACCTTCCGAACGGTTTGAAATTGAAGTGTAAATACACGGTTTTGGGATTCGGGGTCCGGAATAAAATTCTCCGGAAATCACATAAAAAGTTCCTCGCGTCAGATAAAGCGGCCACACAAAGTTTGAGCAACAACATAAGACATTTGGGGGTGCCGGTGTGTCACAAACCAGCATTCGCCGAAACTCGGATTATCGTGAAAAATGTATTAAAGCTCGTTATTTGAGGCTGAAATCGAACAGGTTGATTCCTGAAAAGAGCTCGGACGCGTGATTGAAAAACAGCGAGAAAAAGAAACAGGTTCCAGTACGACCTTCCGAACGGCTGAAATTGAAGTGTATAATACACGGTTTTTCGGGATTCCGGGGTCCCGAAATAAAATTCTCTTGAAATCACCTAAAAAGTTCCTCGCGTCAGATAAAGCGGTCACACAAAGTTTGAGCAACAACATAAGACATTTGTGGGTCCCGGTGTGCCACAAACCAGCATTCGCCGAAACTCGGATTATCGTGAAAAATGTGTTAAAGCTCGTTATTTGAGGCTGAAATCGAACAGGTTGATTCCTGAAATCGAACAGGTTGATTCCTGAAATGAGCTCGGACGCGTGATTGAAAAACGAGGAGAAAAAGAAACGAGGTTCCGTGCGACCTTCCGAACAACGTTGAAATTGAAGTGTATAATACACGGTTTTTCGGGATTCCGGGGTCCAGGAATAAAATTCTCCGGAAATCACAAAGAAAGTTCCTCGGGTCAAATAAAGCGGCCACGCAAACTTTTCGCACCAACAGAAAACATTTGGGGGTGTCGGTGTGCCTGAACCGGCGATTCGCAAAAACTCGGATTATCGTGAAAAATGTGTTAAAGCTCGTTATTTGAGGTGAAATCGAACAGGTTGATTCCTGAAATCGAACAGGTTGATTCCGATATGAGCTCGGACGCGTGATTGAAAAACGGGGAAAAAGATACGGGTTCCGATCGACCTTCCGAACGGCTGAAATTGAAGTGTATAATACACGGTTTTTCGGGATTCCGGAGTCCCGGAATAAAATTCTCCGGAAATCACATAAAAAGTTCCTCGCGTCAGATAAAGCGGCCACACAAAGTTTGAGTAACAACATAAGACATTTGGGGGTGCCGGTGTTCCACAAACCAGCATTCGCCGAAACTCGGATTATCGTGAAAAATGTGTTAAAGCTCGTTATTTGAGGCTGAAATCGAACAGGTTGGTTCCTGAAATCGAACAGGTTGATTCCTGAAATGAGCTCGGATGCGTGATTGAAAAACAGGGAGAAAAAGAAACAGGTTCCGGTACGACCTTCCGAACGGCTGAAATTGAAGTGTGTAATACACGATTTTTCGGGATTCCAGGGTCCAGGAATAAAATACTCCGGTAATCACATAGAAAGTTCCTCAGGTCAGATAAAGCGGCCTCACAAAGTTTGAGCACCAATGGAAGACATTTGAGGGTGCCGGTGTGCCACAAACCAGCATTCGCTGAAACTCGGATTATCGTGAAAAATGTGTTAGGGCTCGTTATTTGAGGCTGAAATCGAACAACTTTATTCCTGTAATCGAACAGGTTGATTCCTGAAATGAGCTCGGACGCGTGATTGAAAAACAGGGAGAAAAAGAAACAGGTTCCGGTACGACCTTCTGAACGGCTGAAATTGAAGTGTATAATACACGGTTTTTCGAGATTCCGGGGTCCATGAATAAAATTCGCCAGAAATCACAAAGAAAGTTCCTCGGGTCAAATAAAGCGGCCACGCAAAGTTTTCGCACCAACGGAAAACATTTGGGGTGCCGTGTGCCTGAAACCAAAGATTCGCCAAAACTCGGATTATCGTGAAAAATGTGTTAAAGCTCGTTATTTGAGGCTGAAATCGAACAGGTTGATTCCTGAAATGAGCTCGGACGCGTGATTGAAAAACAGGGAGAAAAAGAAACAGGTTCCGGTACGACCTTCCGAACGGCTGAAATTGAAGTGTACAATACACGGTTTTTCAGGATTCCGGTATCCCAGAATAAAATTCTCCGGAAATCACATAGAAATTTCCTTGGGTCAGATAAAGCGGCCACGCAATGTTTTCGCACCAACGGAAGACATTTGGGGGTGCCGGTATGCCACAAACTAGCATTCGCCGAAACTCGGATTATCGTGAAAAATGTGTTAAGGCTCGTTATTTGATGCTGAAATCGAACATGTTGATTCCTGAAATCGAACAGGTTGATTCCTGAAATGAGCTCGGACGCGTGATTGAAAAACAGGGAGAAAAAGAAACTGGTTCCGGTACGACCTTCCGAACGGCTGAAATTGAAGTGTATAATACACGGTTTTTCGGGATTCCGGGGTCCAGGAATAAAATTCTCCGGAAATCACAAAGAAAGTTCCTCGGGTCAAATAAAGCGGCCACACAAAGTTTGAGCAACGACATAAGACATTTGGGGGTGCCGGTGTGCCACAAACCAGCATTCGCCGAAACTCGGATTATCGTGAAAAATGTGTTAAAGCTCGTTATTTGAGGCTGAAATCGAACAGGTTGGTTCCTGAAATCGAACAGGTTGATTCCTGAAATGAGCTCGGATGCGTGATTGAAAAACAGGGAGAAAAAGAAACAGGTTCCGGTACGACCTTCCGAACGGCTGAAATTGAAGTGTATAATACACGGTTTTTCGGGATTCCGGGGTCCCGGAATAAAATTCTCCGGTAATCACATAGAAAGTTCCTCAGGTCAGATAAAGCGGCCTCACAAAGTTTGAGCATCAATGGAAGACATTTGAGGGTGCCGGTGTGCCACAAACCAACATTCACTGAAACTCGGATTATCGTGAAAAATGTGTTAGGGCTCGTTATTTGAGGCTGAAATCGAACAGGTTGATTCATGAAATCGAACAGGTTGATTCATGAAATCGAACAGGTTGATTCCTGAAATGAGCTCGGATGCGTGATTGAAAAACAGGGAGAAAAAGAAACAAGTTCCGGTACGACCTTCCGAACGGCTGAAATTGAAGTGTATAATACACGGTTTTTCGAGATTCCGAGGTCCAGGAATAAAATTCTCCGGAAATCCCATAGAAAGTTCCTCGCGTTAGATAAAGCGGCCACACAAAGTTTGAGCAACAACATAATACATTTGGGGTGCCGGTGTGTCACAAACCAGCATTCGCCGAAACTCGTATTATCGTGAAAAATGTATTAAAGCTCGTTATTTGAGGCTGAAATCGAACAGGTTGATTCCTGAAATCGAACAGGTTGATTCCTGAAATGAGCTCGGACGCGTGATTGAAAAACAGCGAGAAAAAGAAACAGGTTCCAGTATTGAACGGCCGAAATTGAAGTGTATAATACACGGTTTTTCGGGATTCCGGGGTCCCGAAATAAAATTCTCCGGAAATCACATAAAAAGTTCCTCGCGTCAGATAAAGCGGCCACACAAAGTTTGAGCAACAACATAAGACATTTGGGGGTGCCGGTGTTCCACAAACCAGCATTCGCCGAAACTCGGATTATCGTGAAAAATGTGTTAAAGCTCGTTAATTGAGGCTGAAATCGAAAAGGTTGATTCATGAAATCGAACAGGTTGATTCCTGAAATGAGCTCGGACACGTGATTGAAAAACAGGGAGAAAAAGAAACAGGTTCCGGTACGACCTTCCGAACGGCTGAAATTGAAGTGTATAATACACGGTTTTTCGGGATTCCGGGGTCCAGGAATAAAATTCTCCGGAAATTACAAAGAAAGTTCCTCGGGTCAAATAAAGCGGCCACGCAAAGTTTTCGCACCAACGGAAAACATTTGGGGGTGCCGGTGTGCCTAAACCAAAGATTCGCCGAAAAACTCGGATTATCGTGAAAAATGTGTTAAAGCTCGTTATTTGAGGTGAAATCGAACAGTTGATTCTGAAATCGAACAGGTTAATTCCTGATATGAGCTCGGACGCGTGATTGAAAAACAGGGAGAAAAAGATACAGGTTCCAGTACGACCTTCCGAACGGCTGAAATTGAAGTGTATAATACACGGTTTTTCGGGATTCCGGGGTCCCGGAATAAAATTCTCCGGAAATCACATAAAAAGTTCCTCGCGTCAGATAAAGCGGCCACACAAAGTTTGAGAAACAACATAAGACATTTGGGGGTGCCGGTGTTCCACAAACCAGCATTCGCCGAAACTCGGATTATCGTGAAAAATGTGTTAAAGCTCGTTATTTGAGGCTGAAATCGAACAGGTTGGTTCCTGAAATCGAATAGGTTTATTCCTGAAATGAGCTCGGATGCGTGATTGAAAAACAGGGAGAAAAAGAAACAGGTTCCGGTACGACCTTCCGAACGGCTGAAATTGAAGTGTATAATACACGGTTTTTCGGGATTCCAGGGTCCAGGAATAAAATTCTCCGGTAATCACATAGAAAGTTCCTCAGGTCAGATAAAGTGGCCACACAAAGTTTGAGCAACAACATAAGACATTTGGGGGTGCCGGTGTTCCACAAACCAGCATTCGCCGAAACTCGGATTATCGTGAAAAATGTGTTAAAACTCGTTATTTGAGGCTGAAATCGAACAGGTTGGTTCCTGAAATCGAATAGGTTGATTCCTGAAATGAGCTCGGATGCGTGATTGAAAAACAGGGAGAAAAAGAAACAGGTTCCGGTACGACCTTCCGAACGGCTGAAATTGAAGTGTATAATACACGGTTTTTCGAGATTCCGAGGTCCCGGAATAAAATTCTCCAGAAATCACATAGAAAGTTCCTCGCGTCAGATAAAGCGGCCACACAAAGTTTGAGAAATAACATAAGACATTTAGGGGAGCCGGTGTGTCACAAACCAGCATTCGCCGAAACTCGGATTATCGTGAAAAATGTGTTAAAGCTCGTTATTTGAGGCTGGAATCGAACAGGTTGATTCCTGAAATCGAACGATTGATTCCTGAAATGAGCTCGGACGCGTGATTGAAAAACAGGGAGAAAAAGAAACAGGTTCCAGTACGACCTTCCGAACGGCTGAAATTGAAGTGTATTATACACGGTTTTTCAGGATTCCGGGGTACCGGAAAAAATTTCTCCGGAAATCACATAGGAAGTTTCTCGGGTTAGATAAAGCGACCACGCAAAGTTTGTGCACCAACGGAAGACATTTGGGGGTGCCGGTGTGCCACAAACCAGCATTCGCCGAAACTCGGATTATCTTGAAAAATGTGTTAAAGCTCGTTATTTGAGGCTGAAATCGAACAGGTTGATTCCTGAAATCGAACAGGTTGATTTCTGAAATGAGCTCGGACGCGTGATTGAAAAACAGGGGAGAAAAAGAAACAGGTTCCGATGCGACCTTCCGAACGGGTGAAATTGAAGTGTATAATACACGGTTTTTCGAGATTCCGGGTCCGGAATAAAATTCTCCGGAAATCGCAAAGAAAGTTCCTCGGGTCAAATAAAGCGGCCACGCAAAGTTTTCGCACCAACGGAAAACATTTGGGGGTGCTTGGCGTGCCTAAAACCAAAGCATTCGCCGAAACTCGGATTTTCGTGAAAAATGTGTTAAAGCTCGTTATTTGAGGTTGAAATCGAACAGGTTGATTCCTAAAATGAGCTCGGACGCGTGATTGAAAAACGGGGAGAAAGAAACGAGTTCCGTGCGACCTTCCGAACGGCTGAAATTTAAGTGTATAATACATGGTTTTTCGGGATTCAGGGGTCCCGGAATAAAATTCTCCGGAAATCACATAGAAATTTCCTCAGGTCAGATAAAGCGGCCACGCAAAGTCTGAGCACCAACGGAAGATATTTGGGGGTGCTTGTGTGCCACAAACCAAAGATTCGCGAAACTCGGATTATCTGAAAAATGTGTTAAAACTCGTTATTTGAGGCTGAAATCGAACAGGTTGATTCCTAAAATTAGCTCGGACGCGTGATTGAAAAACAGGAGAACAAGAAACGGGTTACTCGTACGACCTTCCGAACGCAAATTGAAATTGAAGTGTATAATATAAGGTTTTTCGGGATTCCGGGGTCCCGGAATAAAATTCTCCGGAAATGACATAGAAAGTTCCTCAGGCCAGATAAAGCAGCCACGCAAAGTTTGAGCACCAACGGAAAACTTTTGGGGGTGTCGGTGTGCCACAAACCAGCATTCGCCGAAACTTAGATTATCGTAAAAAATGTGTTAAAGCTCGTTATTTGAGGCTGAAATCGAACAGGTTGATTCCTGAAATCGAACAGGTTGATTCCTGAAATGAGCTCGGACGCGTGATTGAAAAACAGGGAGAAAAAGAAACAGGTTCCGGTACGACCTTCCGAACGGCTGAAATTGAAGTGTATAATACACGGTTTTTCGGGATTCCGGGGTCCAGGAATAAAATTCTCCGGAAATTACAAAGAAAGTTCCTCGGGTCAAATAAAGCGGCCACGCAAAGTTTTCGCACCAACGGAAAACATTTGGGGGTGCCGGTGTGCCACAAACCAGCATTCGCCGAAACTCGGATTATCGTGAAAAATGTGTTAAAGCTCGTTATTTGAGGCTGAAATCGAACAGGTTGATTCCTGAAATCGAACAGGTTAATTCCTGATATGAGCTCGGACGCGTGATTGAAAAACAGGGAGAAAAAGATACAGGTTCCAGTACGACCTTCCGAACGGCTGAAATTGAAGTGTATAATACACGGTTTTTCGGGATTCGGGTCCCTAATAAAATTCTCCGGAAATCACATAAAAAGTTCCTCGCGTCAGATAAAGCGGCCACACAAAGTTTGAGAAACAACATAAGACATTTGGGGGTGCCGGTGTTCCACAAACCAGCATTCGCCGAAACTCGGATTATCGTGAAAAATGTGTTAAAGCTCGTTATTTGAGGCTGAAATCGAACAGGTTGGTTCCTGAAATCGAATAGGTTTATTCCTGAAATGAGCTCGGATGCGTGATTGAAAAACAGGGAGAAAAAGAAACAGGTTCCGGTACGACCTTCCGAACGGCTGAAATTGAAGTGTATAATACACGGTTTTTCGGGATTCCGGGTCCCAGAATAAAATTCTCCGGAAATCACATAGAAAGTTCCTCGGGTCGGATAAAGTGGCCACACAAAGTTTGAGCAACAACATAAGACATTTGGGGGTGCCGGTGTTCCACAAACCAGCATTCGCCGAAACTCGGATTATCGTGAAAAATGTGTTAAAACTCGTTATTTGAGGCTGAAATCGAACAGGTTGGTTCCTGAAATCGAATAGGTTGATTCCTGAAATGAGCTCGGATGCGTGATTGAAAAACAGGGAGAAAAAGAAACAGGTTCCGGTACGACCTTCCGAACGGCTGAAATTGAAGTGTATAATACACGGTTTTTCGAGATTCCGAGGTCCCGGAATAAAATTCTCCGGAAATCACAAAGAAAGTTCCTCGCGTCAGATAAAGCGGCCACACAAAGTTTGAGAAATAACATAAGACATTTGGGGGAGCCGGTGTGTCACAAACCAGCATTCGCCGAAACTCGGATTATCGTGAAAAATGTGTTAAAGCTCGTTATTTGAGGCTGGAATCGAACAGGTTGATTCCTGAAATCGAACGGTTGATTCCTGAAATGAGCTCGGACGCGTGATTGAAAAACAGGGAGAAAAAGAAACAGGTTCCAGTACGACCTTCCGAACGGCTGAAATTAAAGTGTATTATACACGGTTTTTCAGGATTCCGGGGTCCCGGAAAAAATTTCTCCGGAAATCACATAGGAAGTTTCTCGGGTTAGATAAAGCGACCATGCAAAGTTTGTGCACCAACGGAAGACATTTGGGGGTGCCGGTGTGCCACAAACCAGCATTCGCCGAAACTCGGATTATCTTGAAAAATGTGTTAAAGCTCGTTATTTGAGGCTGAAATCGAACAGGTTGATTCCTGAAATCGAACAGGTTGATTCCTGAAATGAGCTCGGACGCGTGATTGAAAAACAGGGAGAAAAAGAAACAGGTTCCGGTACGACCTTCCGAACGGCTGAAATTGAAGTGTATAATACACGGTTTTTCGAGATTCCGGGGTCCAGGAATAAAATTCTCCGGAAATCGCAAAGAAAGTTCCTCGGGTCAAATAAAGCGGCCACGCAAAGTTTTCGCACCAACGGAAAACATTTGGGGGTGCCGGCGTGCCACAAACCAGCATTCGCCGAAACTCGGATTTTCGTGAAAAATGTGTTAAAGCTCGTTATTTGAGGTTGAAATCGAACAGGTTGATTCCTAAAATGAGCTCGGACGCGTGATTGAAAAACAGGGAGAGAAAGAAACAGGTTCCGGTACGACCTTCCGAACGGCTGAAATTTAAGTGTATAATACATGGTTTTTCGGGATTCAGGGGTCCCGGAATAAAATTCTCCGGAAATCACATAGAAATTTCCTCAGGTCAGATAAAGCGGCCACGCAAAGTCTGAGCACCAACGGAAGATATTTGGGGGTGCTTGTGTGCCACAAACCAGCATTCGCCGAAACTCGGATTATCCTGAAAAATGTGTTAAAACTCGTTATTTGAGGCTGAAATCGAACAGGTTGATTCCTAAAATTAGCTCGGACGCGTGATTGAAAAACAGGGAGAACAAGAAACGGGTTCTGGTACGACCTTCCGAACGGCTGAAATTGAAGTGTATAATATAAGGTTTTTCGGGATTCCGGGGTCCCGGAATAAAATTCTCCGGAAATGACATAGAAAGTTCCTCAGGCCAGATAAAGCAGCCACGCAAAGTTTGAGCACCAACGGAAAACTTTTGGGGGTGTCGGTGTGCCACAAACCAGCATTCGCCGAAACTTAGATTATCGTAAAAAATGTGTTAAAGCTCGTTATTTGAGGCTGAAATCGAACAAGTTGATTCCTAAAATGAGCTCGGACGCGTGATTGAAAAACAGGTAGATAAAGAAACAGGTTCCGGTACGACCTTCCGAACGGGTGAATTTGAAGTGTAATACACGGTTTTTCGGGATTCCGGAGTCACGGAATAAAATTCTCCGGAAATCACATAGAAAGTTTCTCGGGTCAGATAAAGCGGCCACGCAAAGTTGAGCACCAACGGGAGACATTTGGGGGTGCCGGTGTGCCACAAACCAGCATTCGCCGAAACACGGATTATCGTGAAAAATGTGTTACAGCTCCTTATTTGAGGCTGAAATCGAACAGGTTGATTCCTGAAATCGAACAGGTTGATTCCTGAAATGAGCTCGGACGCGTGATTGAAAAACAGGGAGAAAAAGAAACAGGTTCCGTTACGACCTTCCGAACGGCTGAAATTGAAGTGTATAATACACGGTTTTTCGGGATTCTGGGGTCCCGGAATAAAATTCTCCGGTAATCACATAGAAAGTTCCTCAGGTCAGATAAAGCGGCCTCACAAAGTTTGAGTACCAATGGAAGACATTTGAGGGTGCCGGTGTGCCACAAACCAGCATTCGCTCAAACTCGGATTATCGTGAAAAAAAGTGTTAGGGCTCGTTATTTGAGGCTGAAATCGAACAGGTTGATTCCTGAATCGAACGGGTTGATTCCTGAAAGGAGCTCGGATGCGTGATTAAAAAACAGAGAGAAAAAGAAACAGGTTCCGGTACGACCTTCCGAACGGCTGAAATTGAAGTGTATAATACACGGTTTTTCTAGATTTCGGGGTCCCGGAATAAAATTCTTCGGAAATCACATAGAAAGTTCCTCGCGTTAGATAAAGCGGCCACACAAAGTTTGAGAAACAACATAAGTAATTTGGGGGTGCCGGTGTGTCACAAACCAGCATTCGCCGAAACTCGGATTATCGTGAAAAATGTGTTAAAGCTCGTTATTTGAGGCTGAAATCTAACAGGTTGATTCCTGAAATCGAACAGGTTGATTCCTGAAATGAGTTCGGACGCGTGATTGAAAAACAGGGAGAAAAAGAAACAGGTTCCGGTACGACCTTCCGAACGGCTGAAATTGAAGTGTATAATACACGGTTTTTCGGGATTCCGGGTTCCCGGAATAAATTTTTTCGGAAATCACATAGAAAGTTCCTCGGGTCAAATAAAGCGGCCACGAAAAGTTTTCGCACCAATGGAAGTCATTTGGGGGTGCCGGTGTGCCACAAACCAGCATTCGCCGAAACTCGGATTATCGTGAAAAATGTGTTAAAGCTCGTTATTTGAGGTTGAAATCGAACAGGTTGATTCCTAAACTGAGCTCGGACGCGTGATTGAAAAACAGGGAGAAAAAGAAACAGGTTCCGGTACGACCTTCCGAACGGCTGAAATTGAAGTGTATAATACATGGTTTTTCGGGATTCCGGGGTCCCGGAATAAAATTCTCCGGAAATCACATAGAAATTTCCTCGGGTTAGATAAAGGGGCCACGCAAAGTTTGAGCACCAACGGAAGACATTCGGGGTGCGGTGTGCCAAACCAAAGCATTCGCAAAACTCGGATTATCGTGAAAAATGTATTAAAGCTCGTTATTTGAGGCTGAAATCGAACAGGTTGGTTCCTGAAATCGAACAGGTTGATTCCTGAAATGACCTCGGATGCGTGATTTAAAAACAGGGAGAAAACGAAACAGGTTCCGGTACGACCTTCCGAACGGCTGAAATTGAAGTGTATAATACACGGTTTTTCAGGATTCCGGTGTCCCGGAATAAAATTCTCCGGAAATCACATAGAAATTTCCTTGGGTCAAATAAAGTGGCCACGCAATGTTTTCGCACCAACGGAAGATATTTGGGGGTGCCGGTGTGCCACAAACTAGCATTCCTCGAAACTCGGATTATCGTGAAAAATGTGTTAAAGCTCGTTATTTGAGGCTGAAATCGAACAGGTTGATTCCTGAAATGAGCTCGGA
The DNA here is from genome assembly GCF_048544455.1 of Silene latifolia. Classification (NCBI taxonomy): domain Eukaryota; kingdom Viridiplantae; phylum Streptophyta; class Magnoliopsida; order Caryophyllales; family Caryophyllaceae; genus Silene; species Silene latifolia. Next base: position 72,014,501 of record NC_133530.1, on the reverse strand, counting down.
CGCGTGATTGAAAAACAGGGAGAACAAGAAACAGGTTCCGATACGACCTTCCGAACGGCTGAAATTGAAGTGTATAATACAAGGTTTTTCGGGATTCCGGCTTCCCGGAATAAAATTCTTCGGAAATGACATAGAAAGTTCCTCGGGTCACATAAAGCGGCCACGCAAAGTTTGAGCACCAACGGAAGACATTTGGGGGTGCCGGTGTGCCACAAACCAGCATTCGCCGAAACTCGGATTATCGTGAAAAATGTGTTAAAGCTCGTTATTTGAGGCTGAAATCGAAAAGGTTGATTCCTAAAATGAGCTCGGTCGCGTGATTGAAAAACAGGGAGAAAAATAAACAGGTTCCGGTACGACCTTCCGAACGGCTGAAATTGAAGTGTATAATACGCGGTTTTTAGGGATTCCGGGGTCCCGGAATAAAATTCTCCGAAAATCACATAGAAAGTTCCTCGGGTCAGATAAAGGGGCCACGCAAAGTTGAGCACCAACGGGAGACATTTGGGGGTGCCGGTGTGCCACAAACCAGCATTCGCCGAAACTCGGATTATCGTGAAAAATGTGTTAAAGCTCCTTATTTGAGGCTGAAATCGAACAGGTTGATTCCTGAAATCGAACAGGTTGATTCCTGAAATGAGCTCGGATGCGTGATTGAAAAACAGGGAGAAAAAGAAACAGGTTCCTGTACGACCTTCCGAACGGCTGAAATTGAAGTGTATATAACACGGTTTTTCGGGATTTCGGGGCCCCGGAATAAAATTCTCCGGCAATCACATAGAAACTTCCTCAGGTCAGATAAAGCGGCGACGCAAAGTTTGTGCACCAACGGAAGACATTTGGGGGTGACGGTGTGCCACAAACCAGCATTCGCCTAAACCCGGATTATCGTGAAAAATGTGTTAAAGCTCGTTATTTGAGGCGGGAATCGAACAGGTTGATTCCTGAAATGAACTCGGACGCGTGATTTAAAAACAGGGAGAAAAAGAAACAAGTTTCGGTACGACCTTCCGAACGGCTGAAATTGAAGTGTGTATAATACAAGGTTTTTCGGGATTCCGGGTCCCGGAATAAAATTCTCCGGAAATCACATAGAAAGTTCCTCGGGTCAGATAAAGCGGCCACGCAAATTTTGAGCAACAACGGAAGACATTTGGGGTGCCGGTGTGCCACAAACCAGCATTCGCCGAAATTCGGATTATCGTGTAAAATGTGTTAAAGCTCGTTATTTGAGGCTGAAATCGAACAGGTTGATTCCTGAAATGTGCTCGGACAGGTGATTGAAAAACAGGGAGAAAAAGAAGCAGGTTCTGTTACGACCTTCCGAATGGCTGAAATTGAAGTGTATAATACACGGTTTTTCAGGATTCCGGTGTCCCGGAATAAAATTATCCGGTAATCACATAGAAATTTCCTTGGGTCAGATAAAACGGCCACGCAAAGTTTGAGCACCAACGGAAGACATTTGGGGGTTCCGGTGTGCCACAAACCAGCATTCGCCTAAACTCAGATTATCGTGAAAAATGTGTTAAAACTCGTTATTTGAGGCTGAAATCGAACAGGTTGATTCTTGAAATGAACTCGGACGCATGATTGAAAAACAAGGAGAAAAGGAAACAGGTTCCGGTACGACCTTCCGAACGGCTGAAATTGAAGTGTGTATAATACACGGTTTTTCAGGATTCCGAGGTCCCGGAAAAAAATTCTCCGGAAATCACATAGAAAGTTCCTCGGGTCAGATAAAGCGGCCACGGAAAGTTTGAGCACCAACGGAAGACATTTGGGCGGGCCGGTGTGCCACAAACCAGCATTTGCCGAAATTCGGATTATCGTGAAAATTTGTTAAAGTTCGTTATTTGAGGCTGAAATCGAACATGTTGATTCCTGAAATAAAACAGGTTGATTCCTGAAATGAGCTCGGACGAGTGATTGAAAAACAGGGAGAAAAAGAAACAGGTTCCGGTACGACCTTCCGAACGGCTGAAATTGAAGTGAATAATACACAGTTTTTCGGGATTCCGGGGTCCCGGAATAAAATTCTCCGGAAATCGGTTCCAGTACGACCTTCCGAACGGCTAAAATGGAAGTGTATTAATAAACGGTTTTTCGAGATTTTGGGGTCCCGGAATAAAATTCTCCGGAAATAACATAGAAAGTTCCTCGGGTCAGATAAAGCAGCCACGCAAAGTTTGAGCACCAACAGAAGACATTTGAGCGGGCCAGTGTGCCACAAACCAGCATTCGCCGAAACTCGGATTATCGTGAAAAATGTGTTAAAGTTCGTTATTTGAGGCTGAAATCGAACATGTTGATTCCTGAAATCGAACAAGTTGATTCCTGAAATGAGCTCGGACGCGTGATTGAAAAACGAGGAGAAAAAAGAAACAGTTCCGTTCGATGCGACCTTCCGAACGGCTGAAATTGAAGTGTATAATACACGGTTTTTCAGGATTCCGGGGTCCCGGAATAAAATTCTCCGGAAATCACATAGAAAGTTCCTCGGGTCAGATAAAGAGGCCACGCAAAGTTTGAGCACCAACGGGAGACATTTGGGGTGTCGGCGTGCCACAAACCAGCATTCGCCGAAACTCGGATTATCGTGAAAAATGTGTTAAAGCTCGTTATTTGAGGCTGAAATCGAACATCTTGATTCCTGAAATGAGCTCGGACGCGTGATTGAAAAACAGTGAGAAAAAGAAACAGGTTCCGGTACGACCTTCGGAACTGCTGAAATTGAAGTGTATATAATACACGGTTTTTCAGGATTCTGGTGTCCCTGAATAAAATTTTCCGGAAATCACATAGAAATTTCCTTTGGTCAGATAAAGCGGCCACGCAATGTTTTCGCACCAACGGAAGACATTTGGGGGTGCCGGTGTGCCACAAACTAGCATTCGCCGAAACTCGGATTATCGTGAAAAATGTGTTAAAGCTCGTTATTTGAGGCTGAAAGCGAACAGGTTGATTCCTGAAATCGAACAGGTTGATTCCTAAAATGCGCTCGGACGCGTGATTGAAAAGTAGGGAGAAAAAGAAATAGGTTCCGGTACGACCTTCCGAACGGCTGAAATTGAAGTGTATAATACACGGTTTATCGGGATTCAGGGGTCCCGGAATAAAATCCTCCGGAAATCACATAGAAAGTTCCTCGGGTCAGATAAAGCGGCCACGCAAAGTTTGAGCAACAACGGAAGACATTTGTGGGTGCCGGTGTGCCACAAACCAGCATTCGCCTAAACTCGGATTATCGTGAAAAATGTGTTAAAACTCGTAATTTGAGGCTGAAATCGAACAGGTTGATTCTTGAAATGAACTCGGACGCGTGATTGAAAAACAGAGAGAAAAAGAAACAAGTTCCGGTACGACCTTCCGAACGGCTGAAATTGAAGTGTGTATAATACACAGTTTTTCAGGATTCCGGGGTCCCGGAAAAAAATTCTCCGAAAATCACATAGAAAGTTCCTCGGGTCAGATAAAGCGTCCACGCAAAGTTTGAGCACCAACGGAAGACATTTGGGGGTGCCGGTGTGCCCTGAACCGATTTCGCAAAACGCGGATTATCGTGAAAAATGTGTTAAAGTTCGTTATTTGAGGCTGAAATCGAACAGGTTGATTCCTGAAATCGAACAGGTTGATTCCTGAAATGAGTTCGGACGCGTGATTGAAAAACAGGGAGAAAAAAAAACAGGTTCCGGTATGACCTTCCGAACGGCTGAAATTGAAGTGAATAATACACAGTTTTTCGGGATTCCGGGGTCCCGGAACAAAATTCTCCGGAAATCACATAGAAAGTTCCTCGGGTCAGATAAAGCGGCCACGCAAAGTTTGAGCACCAACGGAAGACATTTGGGGTGTCGGTGTGCCACAAACCAGCATTCGCCGAAACTCGGATTATCGTGAAAAATGTGTTAAAGCTCGTTATTTGAGGCTGAAATGGAACATGTTGATTCCTGAAATGAGCTCGGACGCGTGATTGAAAAACAGAGAGAAAAAGAAACAGGTTCCGGAACGACCTTCCGAACGGCTGAAATTGAAGTGTATAATACACGATGTTTCAGGATTCCGGGGTCTCGGAATAAAATTCTCCGTAAATCACATAGAAATTTCCTCGGGTCAGATAAAACGGCCACGCAATGTTTTCCCACCAACGGAAGACAATTGGGGGTGCCGGTGTGCCTAAAACCAAAGATTCGCCGAAACTCGGATTATCGTGAAAAATGTGTTAAAACTCGTTATTTGAGGCTGAAATCGAATAGGTTGATTCCTGAAATCGAACAGGTTGATTCTTGAAATGAGCTCGAACGCGTGATTGAAAAGCAGGGAGAAAAAGAAACAGGTTCCGGTACGACCTTCCAAACGGCTGAAATTGAAGTGTATAATACACGGTTTTTCGGGATTCCGGGATTCCGGAATAAAATTCTCCGAAAATCACATATAAAGTTCCTCGAGTCAGATAAAGCGGCCTCACAATGTTTGAGCACCAACGGAAGACATTTGAGGGTGCCGGTGTGCCACAAACCAGCATTCGCCGAAACTCGGATTATCGTGAAAAATGTGTTAGGGCTCGTTATTTGAGGCTGAAATCGAACAGGTTGATTCCTGAAATCGAACAGGTTGATTCCTAAAATGAACTCGGATGCGTGATTTAAAAACGGGGAGAAAAAGAAACAGGTTCCGGTACGACCTTCCGAACGGCTGAAATTGAAGTGAATACACAGTTTTTCGGGAGTCCGGGGTCCCGGAATAAAATTCTCCGGAAATCACATAGAAAGTTCCTCGGATCAGATAAAGCGGCCACACAAAGTTTGAGCACCAACAGAAGACATTTGGGGGAGCCGGTGTGCCACAAACCAGCATTCACCGAAACTCGGATTATCGTGAAAAATGTGTTAAAGCTCGTTATTTGAGGCTGAAATCGAACAGGTTGATTCCTGAAATGAGCTCGGACGCGTGATTGAAAAACAGGGAGAAAAAGAAACAGGTTCCGGTACGACCTTCCGAACGGCTGAAATTGAAGTGTATAATACACGGTTTTGGAATCAGGTCCCGGAATAAAATTCTCCGAAAATCACATAGAAAGTTCTTCGGGTCGGATAAAGCGGCCACGCAAAGTTGAGCACCAACGGAAGACATTTGGGGGTGCCGGTGTGCCTGAAAACCAAGATTCGCGAAACTCGGATTATCGTGAAAAATGTGTTAAAGCTCGTTATTTGAGGCTGAAATCGAACAGGTTGATTCCGAAATCGAACAGGTTGATTTCTGAAATGAGCTCGGACGCGTGATTGAAAAACAGGGAGAAAAAGAAACAGGTTCCGGTACGACCTTCCGAACGGCTGAAATTGAAGTGTATAATACACGGTTTTTCGGGATTCCGGGGTCCCGGAATAAAATTCTCTGGAAATCGGTTCCGGTACGACCTTCCGAACGGCTAAAATGGAAGTGTATATAATAAACAGTTTTTCGGGATTCCGGGGTCTCGGAATAAAATTCTCCGGAAATCACATAGAAATTTCATCGGGTCAGATAAAGCGGCCACACAATGTTTTCGCACCAACGGAAGACAATTGGGGGTGCCGGTGTGCCACAAAACAGCATTCGGCGAAACTCGGATTATCGTGAAAAATGTGTTAAAGCTCGTTATTTGAGGCTGAAATCGAACAGGTTGATTCCTGAAATCGAACAGGTTGATTCCTGAAATGAGCTCGAACGCGTGATTGAAAAGAAGGGAGAAAAAGAAACGAGGTTCCGTGCGACCTTCGAACGGCTGAAATTGAAGTGTATAATATACGGTTTTTCGGGATTCCGGGGTCCGGGAATAAAATTCTCCGGAAATCACATAGAAAGTTCATCGGGTCAGATAAAGCGGCCTCACAAAGTTTGAGCACCAACGGAAGACATTTGAGGGTGTCGGTGTGCCACAAACCAGCATTCGCCGAAACTCGGATTATCGTGAAAATGTGTTAGGGCTCGTTATTTGAGGCTGAAATCGAACAGGTTGATTCCTGAAATGAGCTCGGACGTGTGATTGAAAAACAAGGAGAAAAAGAAATAGGTTCCGGTACGACCTTCCGAACGGCTGAAATTGAAGTGTATAATACACGGTTTTTCGGGATTCCGGGTCCCGGAATAAAATTCTCCGGAAATCACATAGAAAGTTCCTCGGGTCAGATAAAGCGGCCACGCAAAGTTTGAGCACCAACGGAAGACATTTGGGGGTGCCGGTGTGCCACAAACCAGCATTCACCGAAACTCGGATTATCGTGAAAAATGTGTTAAAGCTCGTTATTTGAGGCTGAAATCGAACAGGTTGATTCCTGAAATGAGCTCGGACGCGTGATTGAAAAACAGAGAGAAAAGGAAATAGGTTCCGGTACGACCTTCCGAACGGCTGAAATTGAAGTGTATAATACACGATTTTTCAGGATTCCGGGGTCTCGGAATAAAATTCTCCGGAAATCACATAGAAATTTCCTCGGGTCAGATAAAACGGCCACGCAATGTTTTCCCACCAACGGAAGACAATTGGGGGTGCCGGTGTGCCACAAACCAGCATTCGCCGAAACTCGGATTATCGTGAAAAATGTGTTAAAGCTCGTTATTTGAGGCTGAAATCGAATAGGTTGATTCCTGAAATCGAACAGGTTGATTCTTGAAATGAGCTCGAACGCGTGATTGAAAAGCAGGGAGAAAAAGAAACGAGGTTCGATCGACTTTCCGAACAGTTTGAAATTGAAGTGTATAATACACGGTTTTTCGGGATTCCGGGGTCCGGGAATAAAATTCTCCGGAAATCACATAGAAAGTTCCTCGGGTCAGATAAAGCGGCCTCACAAAGTTTGAGCACCAACGGAAGACATTTGATGGTGCCGGTGTGCCACAAACCAGCATTCGCCGAAACTCGGATTATCGTGAAAAATATGTTAGGGCTCGTTATTTAAGGCTGATATCGAACAGGTTGATTCCTGAAATCGAACAGTTGATTCCTAAAATGAGCTCGGATGCGTGATTTAAAAACGGGGAGAAAAAGAAACAGGTTCCGGTACGACCTTCCGAACGGCTGAAATTGAAGTGTATAATACACAGTTTTTCGGGATTCCGGGGTCCCGGAATAAAATTATCCTGAAAAAAACATAGAAAGTTCCTCGGGTCAGATAAAGCGGCCACGCAAAGTTTGAGCACCAACGGAAGACATTTGGGGGAGCCGGTGTGCCACAAACCAGCATTCGCCGAAACTCGGATTATCGTGAAAAATGTGTTAAAACTCGTTATTTGAGGTTTGAAATCGAACGGGTTGATTCTGAAATGAGCTCGGACGCGTGATTGAAAACGGGGAGAAAAAGAAACAGTTCGATACGACCTTCCGAGCGGCTGAAATTGAAGTGTATAATACACGGTTTTTCGGGATTAAAGGTCCGGAATAAAATTCTCCGGGAATCACATAGAAATTTCCTCGGGTCAGATAAAGCGGCCACGCAAAGTTTGAGCACCAACGGAAGACATTTGGGGGTGCCGGTGTGTCGCCGAAACTCGGATTATCGTGAAAAATGTGTTAAAGCTCGTTATTTGAGGCTGAAATCGAACAGGTTGATTCCTGAAATCGAACAGGTTGATTCCTGAAATGAGCTCGGACGCGTGATTGAAAAACAGGGAGAAAAAGAAACAGGTTCCGGTACAACCTTCCGAACGCCTGAAATTGAAGTGTATAATGTATAATACACGGTTTTTCGGGAATCCGGGGTCCCGGAATAAAATTCTTTAGATATCGGTTCCGGTACGACCTTCCGAACGGCTAAAATGGAAGTGTATAATACACGGTTTTACGGGATTCCGGGGTCCCGGAATAAAATTCTCCGGAAATCACATAGAAAGTTCCTCGGGTTAGATAAAGCAGCCACGCAAAGTTTGAGCACCAACGAAAGACATTTGGGCGGGCCGGTGTGCCACAAACCAGCATTCGCCGAAACTCGGATTATCGTGATTAATGTGTTAAAGCTCGTTATTTGAGGCTGAAATCGAACAGGGTTATTCGTGAAATGAGCTCGGTCGCTTGATTGAAAAACAGGGAGAAAAAGAAACAGGTTCCGGTACGACCTTCCGAACGGCTGAAATTGAAATGTATAATACACGGTTTTTCGGGATTCCGGGGTCCCGGAATAAAATTCTCCGGGAATCACATAGAAATTTCCTCGGGTCAGATAAAGCGGCCACGCAAAGTTTGAGCACCAACGGAAGACATTTGGGGGTGCCGGTGTGTCGCCGAAACTCGGATTATCGTGAAAAATGTGTTAAAGCTCGTTATTTGAGGCTGAAATCGAACAGGTTGATTCCTGAAATCGAACAGGTTGATTCCTGAAATGAACTCGGACGCGTGATTGAAAAACAGGGAGAAAAAGAAACAGGTTCCGGTACGACCTTCCGAACGGCTGAAATTGAAGTGTATAATACACGGTTTTTCGGGATTCCGGGTCCCGGAATAAAATTTTCCGGAAATCACATAGAAAGTTCCTCGGGTCAGATAAAGCGGCCACACATAGTTTGAACACCAATGGAAGACTTTTGGGGGTGCCGGTCTGCCACAAACCAGCATTCGCCGAAACTCGGATTATCTAAAAAATGTTTTAGAGCTCGTTATTTGAGGCTGGAATCGAACAGGTTGATTTCTGAAATGAACTCGGACGCGTGATTGAAAAATAGGGAGAAAAAGAAACAGGTTTCGGTACGACCTTCCGAACGGCTGAAATTGAAGTTATATAATACAAGGTTTTTCGGGATTCCGGGTCCTGGAATAAAATTCTCCGGAAATCACATAGAAAGTTCCTCGGGTCAGATAAAGCGGCCACGCAAAGTTTGAGCACCAACGGAAGACATTTGGCGGTGCCGGTGTGCCATAAACCAGCATTCGCCGAAACTCGGATTATCGTGAATAATGTGTTAAAGCTCGTTATTTAAGGCTGCAATCGAACAGGTTGATTCCTGAAATAAGCTCGGACGCGTGATTGAAAAACAGGGAGAAAAAGAAATAGGTTCCGGTACGACTTTCCGAACGGCTGAAATTGAAGTGAATAATAATACACGGTTTTTCGGGATTCCGGGGTCCTGAAATAAAATTCTCCGGAAATCACATAGAAAGTTCCTTGGGTCAGATAAAGCGGCCACGCAAAGTTTGAGCACCAATAGAAGACATTTGGGGGTGCCGGTGTGCCACAAACCAGCATTCGCCGAAACTCGGACTATCGTGAATAATGAGTTAAAGCTCGTTATTTGAGGTTGCAATCGAACACGTTGATTCCTGAAATGAGCTCGGACGCGTGATTGAAAAACAGGGATAAAAAAAAACAGGTTCCGGTACGACCTTCCGAACGGCTGAAATTGAAGTGAATAATACACGGTTTTTCGGGATTCCGGGGTCCCGGAATAAAATTCTCCGGAAATCACATAGAAATTTCCTCGGGTCAGATAAAGCGGCCACGCGAAGTTTGAGCACCAACGGAAGACATTTGGGAGTGCCGGTGTGCCAACCAGCATTCGCCGAAACTCGGATTATCATGAAAAATGTGTTAAAGCTCGTTATTTGAAGCTGAAATCGAACAGGTTGATTCCTGAAATGAGCTCGGACGCGTGATTGAAAAACAGGGAAAAAAAGTAACAGGTTCCGGTACAACCTTCCGAACGGCTGAAATTGAAGTGTATAATACACGGTTTTTCGGGATTCCGGGGTCCCATAATAAAATTCTCCGAAAATCACATAGAAATTTCCCCGGGTCAGATAAAGCGGCCACGCAAAGTTTGAGCACCAACAGAAGACATTTGGGGGTGCCGGTGAGCCACAAACCAGCATTCGCCGAAACTCGGATTATCGTGAAAAATGTGTTAAAGGTCGTTATTTGAGGCTGAAATCGAACAGGTTGATTCCTGAAATGAGCTGGGACGCGTGATTGAAAAACAGGGAGAAAAAGGAAACAGGTTCCGGTACGACCTTTCGAACGGCTGAAATTGAAGTGTATAATACACGGTTTTTCGGAATTCCGGGGTCCCGGAATAAAATTCTCCGGAAATCACATAGAAATTTCCTCGGGTCAGATAAAGCGGCCACGCTAAGTTTTAGCACCAACGGAAGACATTTGGGGGTGCCAGTGTGCCACAAACCAGCATTCGCCGAAACTCGGATTATCGTGAAAAATGTGTTAAAGCTCGTTATTTGAGGCTGAAATCGAACAGGTTGATTCCTGAAATGAGCTCGGACGCGTGATTGAAAAACAGGGAGAAAAAGAAACAGGTTCCGGTGCGACCTTCCGAACGGCTGAAATTGAAGTGTATAATACACGGTTTTTCGGGATTCCGGGGTCCCAGAATAAAATTCTCCGGAAATCACATAGAAATTTCCTCGGGTCAGATAAAGCGGCCACGCAAATTTTGAGCACCAACGGAAGACATTTGGGGGTGCCGGTGTGCCACAAACCAGCATTCGCCGAAACTCGGATTATCGTGAAAAATGTGTTAAAGCTCGTTATTTGAGGCTGAAATCGAACAAGTTGATTTCTGAAGTCGAACAGGTTGATTCCTGAAATGAGCTCGGACGCATGATTGAATAACAGGGAGAAAAAGAAACAGGTTCTGGTACGACCTTCCGAACGGCTGAAATTGAAGTGTATAATACACAGTTTTTCGGGATTCCGGGGTCCCGGAATAAAATTTTCCGAAAATCACATAGAAAGTTCTTCGGGTCAGATAAAGCGGCCACGCAAAGTTTGAGCACCAACGGAAGACATTTGGGCGGGCCGGTGTGCCACAAACCAGCATTCACCAAAACTCGGATTATCGTGAAAAATGTGTTAAAGGTCGTTATTTGAGGCTGAAATCGAACAGGCTGATTCCTGAAATCGAATAGGTTGATACCTGAAATGAGATCATACGCGTGTTTGAAAAACAGGGAGAAAAAGAAACAAGTTCCGGTACGACCATCCGAACGGCTCAAATTGAAGTGTATAATACACGGTTTTTCGGGATTCCGGGGTCCCGAAATAAAATTCTCCGGTAATCAAATAGAAAGTTCCTCGGGTTAGATAAAGCAGCTACGCAATGTTTGAGCACCAACGGAAGACATTTGGGGTGCCGGTGTGCCACAAACCAGCATTCGCCGAAACTCGGATTATCGTGAAAAATGTGTTAAAGCCCGTTATTTGAGGCTGAAATCGAACAGGTTGATTCCTGAAATCGAACAGGTTGATTCCTGAAATGAACTCGGACGCGTGATTGAAAAACAGGGAGAAAAAAAACAGTTTCCGGTACGACCTCCTGAACGGCTGAAATTGAAGTGTATATAATACAAGGTTTTTGGGATTCCGGGGTCCCGGAATAAAATTCTCCGGAAATCACATAGAAAGTTCCTCGGGTCAGATAAAGCGGCCACACAAAGTTTGAGCACCAACGGAAGACATTTGGGGGTGCCGGTGTGCCACAAACCAGCATTCGCCGAAACTCGGATTATCGTGAAAAATGTGTTAAAGCTCGTTATTTGAGGCTGGAATCGAACAGGTTGATTCCTGAAATCGAACAGGTTGATTCCTGAAATGAGCTCGGACGCTTGATTGAAAAACAGGGTGAAAAAGAAACAGGTTCCGGTACGACATTCCGAACGGCTGAAATTGAAGTGTATAATACACGGTTTTCCGGGATTCCGGGGCCCGGAATAAAATTCTCCGAAAATCACATAGAAAGTTCCTCGGGTCAGATAAAGCGGCCACGCAAAGTTTTAGGACCAACGGAAGACATTTGGGGGTGCCGGTGTGCCACAAACCAGCATTCGCCGAAACTCGGATTATCGTGAAAAATGTGTTAAAGCTCGTTATTTGAGGCTGAAATCGAACAGGTTGATTCCTGAAATGAGCTCGGACGCGTGATTGAAAAACAGGGAGAAAAAGAAACGGGTTCCGGTACGACCTTCCGAACGGCTGAAATTGAAGTGTATAATACACGGTTTTTCGGGATTCCGGGGTTCCGGAATAAAATTCTCCGGAAATCACATAGAAAGTTCCTCGGGTCAGATAAAGCGGCCACGCAAAGTTTGAGCACCAACGGAAGACATTTGGGGGTGCCGGTGTGCCACAAACCAGCATTCGCCGAAACTCGGATTATCGTGAAAAATGTGTTAAAGCTCGTTATTTGAGGCTGAAATCAAACAGGTTGATTTCTGAAATGAGCTCGGACGCGTGATTGAAATCAAGGAGAAAAAGAAACAGGTTCCGGTACGACCTTCCTAACGGCTGAAATTGAAGTGTATAATACACGGTTTTTCGAGATTCCAAGGTCCCGGAACAAAATTCTTCGAAAATCTCAAATAAAGTTCCTCGGGTCAGATAAAGCGGCCACGTAAAATATGAGTAGCAACGGAAGATATTTAGGGGTGCCGGTATGCGTCTAAAAAATATACTTGTAGTAGATGGCTAGTTTTTAAAATGACTGACCAGAAACCCGTCATAGACCAAGTTCAGGAATATGAAAACTTATGCTCCGAGATTGCTGCCGAGGGGATGAAAATTTGCAAATTTTTTCAAGCTAACTGCTTACTTGATAAACTACCACACTCTTGGCAGAATTTCGTACACAACATGAAACATAAACAAAAAGACTTTGCCTTTCTAGAACTTGTGTCTCACATAAAAGTCGAAGAACAAAATCAGATTCAATCTAAAGGGAAACATATCGAACACTCTTCCTCCGCTGCTAATTTGGTCGAGTCTAAGAAACATTTTTCAAAAGGACCAAAACATTTTTCAAGGGCATCAAACAAACTCAATACTGGACCTAAGAAAACTGAAAACTTCAAGGGAAAGAAAAGGGAACTCAAGGGTGACTGTTTCACGTGTGGTAATCCGGGTCATCCTGCTATAAATTTTTTTTTTATTAAATGTAAATAACGTGTTCCGTGTCCTAAATTTCATGGGATGCTCACGTGTCCTTGTCGTATCCGTGTCCGTGTCCGTGTCCGTGTCCGTGTCCGTGTCCGTTTTGGTGCTTCCTATATCCTAGTTGGTTTAAGAATAGTTTGTTAAGAGTTAGTTATGTTAACTGTAGTTGATATATGATAGGATGTCGCAACCTAATCAAAGATAAATATCCTAGACCCAAATGAATGTAGTAATAGGGGTCGAACATAAGGAGACGAGAGATGCAACACAAGTTGTTATGGGATGAATTCTATCAATATCGGTTATCGATTGGTTTGGTTGGGTTTATGAAACAATAATAATAAAGGAAGAGTCTAGGGAGGTCGGGTCACACATACAAATTATGTAAATGCTCAAGTTAAACATAGGAGTTGATAATATAGTTATCGTTTAAACTTAAAGACAACCACCTCTCGGACTTATTATCATCCATAGAACGGGTCATAACGAGCTCTCGCTATGGCTAGGTCGTCTACTAAAACATGCTTAGTCTAATTCAATTTCTGCCTCTCGACTTATAAAAGTGAATTAAAAAATTTAATCTAAGATAGTGGCCAACAATCAAAGACTAACAAAACAATGCAAACATGTGATAAAAACTTTTAATCGATATAATAACATCCCAATTCAACAATTGGAAACATTATTTGTGTATGACTTCCCTTAATCCCTAGACTAGTGAACTGCTCTTGCATAATGATAACTAATCTAATGAGAAATGATAAAGTAAACAAGATAATTAGTAAATGAAAATGACAAAATAATAACAAAATAATACTAGAAATGAGATTACCTTTATAATGGAAATGAACTTGGAAATGAAGAACAACATAGAGTAAATGGAATTAACTTGAAATGTAATTGTATATAACTTGAATAAAATTATTTATAACATAAAGGAAATGTTAAAGGGAAAGCTAATCTAGACTATACTAAGAACTTGAAATAGTGTGAAAAACGTGTAAAAGTGGTGTATGAGTTGTTCCAAATGACGGATTCAACAACCCTTATATAGGAATAAGGGGATGAAACGTAAATGTCATAAAGAGAGGCAACCCCTATCAGGGTAACCCAACCCCTATCGGGGTCGTGGGTATTTCAGCTTTTTCTCTTAATTCCGTCTTAATTGGCATAGGGATCCAATGACCCTTCTTAACGCCTCTTAATTCCTCCGTCTAAATGCACAATTGGGAATACTAAGCTTCAACTTCCACTTGATTATTTGGACTTTACTTGGGCTTCTACTAGTCTTAAACCCGTGCAAATTGCACGGGTTACAATTTTAGATTTTGTTCTCTTCAAATAATGAAAAAGAAAGCTGATTATTTTTCGTGTAAAGTCATGGTTGAGATTTTCAATTTGTATTGTAATTTTAATTGCAATTAGCGAGATTGTGCATGACAAACGTTGTAATATCAAGTAGCGTGAATTACGCAGTAAGTTTAATTGGTCGAGTATTCGTTGTAGTATGATATGTCATATTGTTATCTATGTTTGAGTTGCTTCTTTGTTTCTTACTTGGATGACTTCAAAGAAAAACCCTGGCTTATAAGATGAAACAAAATTATACGAATGAAAAAAAAACACAAAATAATTGATGAAATAGTCGGAATAATTACATAAAGTAAGATATAATTAAGATAACTAAGAATAAGATTGGACAAATTAATGTATACGATTGTTGCAGTTATGCTATGGTACTAGGTATGTCAACATTGGTCATTGACTCATTTGGTTATCATCTGCACAATTAAAGTATTTATTATAAATAATATGAAATTTGACATAGTTGTTAAAGTAATAGTGACCCGCTCTTGTATATAAGTACATTCAGGTTTCAATTTATGCATGTACCACATCAAGATCCGTCAACACTTGACCGCTCCTGTTTTTTAGGGTCAAAGACCAGTGACTTTGTTGACCCAAAACGAAATTTATTTCAGGGTCGAACCCAACCCGTTTGACCAGAACACGTAACTTATTTCAGGGTCGAAACCAACCCTATTGACCTGTTGGGTCAAAGATAAATGAATAATATTATTAAAATATTAATATTTGAATGTTGTATTTTATAAAATAAATATAATAGTAGTATTTCAAAATTGTAACCGTAGAAAATAAATTTTATATAAGTTTTATACCATTAAATAATAATAAAATTATTAAAATAATTTTATTTTTATAAATGGTTTAAAATAAGTTTGATAAGTAATGAATATATTTATATTATAAATATTAAATATGATAGTTTTACGAAATATGTTTATTCGGTTTAAAATCTGATAAAATAAAAGACGACATAAACTTTTTTTTGGCTTGGATTCTAACTTTGACCTGATCCATATTCAATCGACTCGTATTATGAATTGTGACCCAACCCGTATGGCCCGAGCCTCATAATCCGTTTAACTGGCTTAATCAGAGATTCACATTTATATCCCTCATTTGTAGTCCCAATATAATTGGTCTCTCTTAAGACGGTTATATCGGTCTCAAGAATAAAACAGGTCAAATACTGCCTCATTTGAATAGATAGTATAATTATTGCTAGTATTTAGAACTTTTATTTTATCTTACCTATTTTAGTTAACCCTTCTTAAAACTAAGACAATTTAGACTTATTGCAATTAGAGCTAAATTGATAAAAATAAACTCGCAAATATATAGTGACCTCAATTCACTGCCAAATCAAGTTATGAAATATAAACCCTAACTTAAACATTCTGCCCACTTTCCACAACCATTCGGAAGGAGCTCCTTTCTCTATTAATGTACTATTTGTCCTCTCATCTCTCCCTCTATGGCTCTATCCCGTCTCAACTCCACATGCATCACTATGTCGGTCTCATTGCTTGTATACCCAACTTATCCCCCTCCTTCAATCACATATAATTTTCTAAAATAAATTTCAATTTTATCTTTACTAAAACAATTTCAGTATTATAGAATACTGCAAAAAATTAAAAATTCAAATCATATTCTAATATTTCTTTAATTTTTTACTGCAACATATTTCTTTGTTTATACTCCCTTCCACTCTTTTCTTCCCCTTTGAAGTGGGCACGTAGATTAAGGGTGGGGAGTATAATACTAATAAATATATGAGTGGGGTTTGATAATTGGAGAGATATATGAATAATTAGGATTAAATATTAATAAAGGAGATGAGTGGGGTTTGGTTATTGGAGAGAGGTAGGAATAATTAGAATTAAATATTAGTAAAGGATATAGTGGGGTTTTATGAGTGGAGAGAGATAGAAGTATAATATTAATAAAAACTTTCTCAAAAAGAAAAGGGGAAGAAAACCTGAATAATTTGTTTTAGGAAATAGGGAAGAAAAGAGTGGATGGGAGGGAGTATATATTTCAAAAGATAAAATCATTTAAGTTTTTTTTTTTTTAATGTAAAAATGTGCTTTTTTTATTAATGTTAATAGTCAAAGTTTTATTTATTTTTTAGTTTATAAATATTCAACTTTGTTACATGCGTTTTATAAACAATATTTGATTGAATTTTTTAAGATTAGTTATTTTTTCCAAACAGGATGTCGTTGGACGTGTGAATTTGATAATAATTCTTATTTTGTATTTTATGTTTATTAATTCTTAATACTGGAATTTTGTTAAAAGTGATTTAAGATATTTAATCACATACTTGAATGGGTGTATATTTAATATTTATGTAATTATTCAAGTTGTTGTAATTTTGTTATTAAATGAACATGGTTGAATCATCAAATCAAATTGAGAAACCAAGTACATTAAACATTTGAATAATTGAGAAACCAAGTACTACCAAATACTGCAATTAATTCCCATGTACATCATGGGTCCTAAAAATAAGGAAACAAAAACTGCACTTTGACTTATTAACTTTCAACCACAGAGCGTCACATAGGCTCCGTGGTTGTTCTTTTAATGAATAAGATTTTATTTCTTTACTTGTGCATCAATCCAAGATAGTTTCGTACTCGGGATTTTCCAATTCTTCCCAAAATGCCCCTATACTTCCCGGAACGCCCTTGCATGGTCAAGACTTGCTCTTATTAGCCTCCTGAACTTGGGTGAATGATAATTTGACGGTAAATAGCTACCAAAGGCTTCATTTCCTACAAAATGCAATGAATACGAGCAAAATCACTTAGAACACAGAATTAGTTCACAAACACATTAATAGAAGTGCAATAATCAAATAAATCGGGCTAAAATAGGGGGTTAAACTATATATAAAATGGGCTTATCGACCACGTGTCTTGGGTCGGTTCATGAGTTATCGTATTCGATTTTCAGCCATAAATTAGAATGATGCATCTATTTTTAAGGAGTGCTTTATTTTCGTCCGTGACTCGTTTATCGCGTATCGGCATCCTCAAATGTGCATTGTTGTTTCTCAAATTAGTGTGGCGCTTTATCTGATACAAAGTACCGTCTGTATGATTTACAGACATTTTTGTTCCGGAACCCTGAAATTCCGAGAACCGTGTATTATACACTTAAATTTGAGCCGTTTGAGAGGTCGTACCGAGTCATGTTTCTTTTCCTCAAAGTTTTTCCACGTGCCTGGGATCGTTTATCAGTTCGTATTCGATTTTCAACCATAAATTAGAAGTATTCATCTATTTTTAAAGAGTGCCTGATTTTCGTCCCTGACTCGTTTGTCGCTTATTGACACCCTCAAATGTCCTCTGTTGCCTCTCAAAATTTGTGTGGTTGCTTTATCTAACCTTAGGAACCGTCAGTATGACTTACATTTTTTGTTCCGGGACCCTGAAATCCCGAAAACCGTGTATTACACACTTAAAATTGAGTCGTTTCGAAGGTCATACTGAATCATGTTTCTTTTTCTCCCCGTTTTTCCACGTGTCTTTGGTCGCTTATCGTATTCGATTTTCAGCCATAAATGAAATCAAAAAGATTTTGACCAACTTAATTTTATTAAAATATATCTTTTGAAAACTTACAATGTTTGAATAAGTAATTCAGACTAGGAATTAATACAGGAGATCTCGAGTTACAATCTAAAACAAAATTATTTAGCTTGAGGCCTATTTCCTTTGTTTTTCAGAAAAACTCGATGCCTGATATGAATGCTGATGTTGCCTTTTATAGTCAGCTTCAGAGACTACTAGAAAAGTAACTCAATTGTGTTGTTGAATTCTGATTTGCAGGTTGATATGGTCCGTTGCTTTTGAATTATGGAAAACAGCTGTCTTGGCATCTTCTGGAAAGTGACCAGCTGTCCAACTTTTGCTTGTACTCAGATTAGTGCTCTTGCTTTTGAGTTTTGTCACGGGCTTCTAAAGTTACCACTTGACCCGTAGGTATGAATAGTAAAAGTTTGAATAGTACTATACGTATTTTAATACGCATACGTACATGTACAGACCCATATACGAAATTGCATATTTGTACAAACTTATACGTACATACGTACATGTACAAACCCATAAACGAAATTGCATATTTGTACAAAACTTGTACATACATACACACCTATTTTTTGCCAAAATCACTACAAAACACCATCCTCGGACGAACTAACCAAACCAGACGATGAAAAACTATAAAGCCTCGCAAAAAACAATTACTCAAACATGCAAGTACACAAGACAATAACCGACTAGACAACAAAGAACTGTCACTGCCCCTAGCGCCCAAGATCCCAAAAGGGTGTAACCGTGTAAGCATAATTTATTTGAAAACTAAGGATTGAGAGTTAAAAAAAATATACGAAGCAAGAGTTTGTCTTAATTGTGGTTTAGTTTTAGTTGAGCTTATACAAATGAAAAATAAGCATGCTTTTTATCATGCTCAACAGTCAACACCTCTGTTTTAGGTTAAACCTAAAACAGATCCCCAATTACCAACCTATTTGGTACTGTTACTAATTTCCACGTCAACTGACCTTAAAACTCAACATACTCAAGCACGAGACACAACCATCTACCGATGCTTGGGGCGCTTGGGCATGCTGCCACTCGGTATACCACGAGATTTACCAAACGAACTCGCCTTCATCTTCCTTTTCCGCTTCTCATCCTCGCTGTCAGATTCAGCTCCTCTCTCTCTGTCAGCGTTGCTTGCTTCTCTCTCAAGCTCTTCCCAACTCTTACCCTTGTCTTCTTCTTCCTCCTCTTCTTCCTCTTCCTCGTCATCATCATCCGACTCCACCAGGGACTCGCTGTCCGAGGCCTCATCTTCCGACTCTGACTCGGCTTCCATGTCTGATGGCTGGTAACCTTTATCCGACTCCTGTGAATCATCACTTTCAGAATCACTAGCATCCATGTTCAAAAATTCCCATCCTCCATCCTCAATGAACTTTTGTGGGTCATCAGTGATGGTTTTCAGGATGGCCCGCCAGTGGAGATTCAATCTACTCTCGTAGTACTTAATATCTGTGGTATCAAGCCACTCTTTGATGCTCTCCAAAGAAGTAGTGGGTACTGAATCAATTCGGAATACGTCTTTCTTGAAATCCTTGAATATGATGGTCATATCAAAATTCTTCTGTCCAAAGCCAACTCGCTCGAGGTTCACAATCTCAATCTCGCTCAAGGTAATCACAAGGAAGGGAGTCTCAATTAACTCGACCAGACAGCTTGACGTGGGAACGATGAAAGCTGAAGCTTTGTAAGGCACGCCATGGAAGCCAAGCTCCCTTAGAGGCATATCAAACTCCAGATCAAAATCCTTAAACTGTGGCATTCCCCATATTTCATTCACCCTGGTGACAAAATTCTGGAAATTCATGTTTATTTTGTTCTTTCTATCCCTTTCCCTTTGCTCCTCTTCAATCTCATCTGGGTCATAAGCAGACCTTCTTCCACCACCGAGGGCTTGAACAACTTCCATCACTTCAACGTAGAACTGAACATCCTTAGTTTTCTTGTTTCCCACCATTATATGATTGTGAAGGTGAAAATGAAGTAAAGTAATCATCTCGTTTTCTGCAGGCTGGAAAAAGGCATGTTTGATGTTAGCAAACATAATATCAGCACGCTCCTCGGGCCTAGAAGTAGAATAGCGGAACCCGTTCACATGAGCTTCTAAAGTACCAGGCAGCTTCCTTCCACGGCCTCCAAACGGTGGACGGATCCAGAGGTCAGACAACCTTATTGGTCTCGACCTGTTCACAGCAACTTGTAGCTTTTCTTGGCTAACCAAGGTTGCCCTCTCGGCCCTCTCAGACTCCCTCTGAGCCACCTGGCGCCGGAGTGTCTTTATCTGTACAACCACTTCATTCACATGGCGCGAGTCTTTCGAGCGGAAAGATACTTCCTTCAAAAATATAGCTCCTTGATTCTTCATAGAATTAGCATCATGTGGACTAAACGGCGTGCCGGGGACATTGAAAATTATCCTGACATAACAGTTGCGATTTGTATCAGACTGACTGCTTATAGTCTTAACCATGGCAATGTGGAATGGAACCATGCTTCCATAAATAGGTAGTAGAATAGCCTCGCTCTTTTGATCAACTTGGATCATCATTTCGCCCCTCGGTGGCGGGAGATCATTCACGTTATTGTATGCTACCAGCTCTGATGAAGATCTTCCCGCTGAGCGATTATCTCGACCTCCAGTATCATTGCCAGCAAGACGGCGTGCAGTTTCTTCATTCTTTTGACGGGCCAATTCAGCTTGGTGCTGCCTCCTAAGCTCTTCTCTGTTTATCTCTCCATGATCTGATCTAAGAGTGGTCTTTGAGGGAAATGCTTTAGTAGGTACAACCTCAGTCTTACTCTGCAAGGTTGAAAAACAAAAATAAAAAAAATCGTGTCATGGAGGTATGAAAGCCGCTGTTCCAACAAAGAGAAAAATATATTGCAAAAAAGAGTAATTAATTACACAGTGAAAGATGGCTTTATAGCCATACACTCGGAAGTAGGATGTACTTGAAAATTGTGAAATTATTATGCACAGGTAAGGCATAAACCTAAAACTGACCAATTGTTTTCAAAGAAATTAAACATATTCAGCAAAGCAAGATCTCTAGATACTAATTTAGGCCGACATAATAACAACGCTACTACAAATGCCGTTGGCCGTTAGCACGAGAGGCAAACTATGGATATTTTAACAGTGTAACATACAATCCAACACCTGACCGACCACGTACATAAATGCTACAGCAGCATACAGAAAAGGTAACAACATTAAGTAAGCTCTCCTTTTAGAAATACAGCACAGTTTGAAATCCGAAATCAAGTCTCGGAATGTCTTCTGTCAACATTAGACAGGCAAACTCAAGAGGTATAAAACTAAATTAACACAATACATATAGCATGGATTCAAAAGGATAAGGAATACTATAGTCTACACACTACGTAGACAAACAACATAGACATCCCATGTTGCATCGATTAGAAACAAATCAATGCACAACTAACCCCAGTGGATATAGTGCTTATCATTTAAAATGCCACTCAGAATCTTTAACACATTAATAGCTAAATAATCTCTTTACTCACAGTCCATCAAACCACATCTTCGCCACTTGGCACAAAAAATGAATGCTAAAGCTAAGCATATAATATGACCAACAAATTTTATATGTTCCACAATCAACAAATTTTATATGTTCCACAAATTTTATATGTTCCAAAAAAGCTAAGCAAAGTTAGCAACCATCACCTTGGGTAATTCCTCCTCTTCCTCGCCAAATGAGTAAGCGACATCCTTAACCGCCTTAGAGCTCACGGTTGTAGCACATTCCGGTCCCCTTTCCCCAACAATAACCGTGTCAGCCAACAACAGTGCAAAGTTCTGGCTCTTAGGGTTACTCGTTTGAGTCTGCAAATTCTGAAACCCTAAGTTAACATTGAACACCATTCCCGGCTTCAACACCTTTTCATTCTTCGCATTCAAGATAGAACCCGACTCACGAAACTCCAATCCAATCCCAGTCCCAGCAGACTTAGTCAAAAACCCAACCAACTCGGGAGCAGCCTTTTCGACAACCCCCAATGCAGCCAAGTAAACCGCATTGACCTTATTCCCGGGCTTCAATTCACCAATGGCGGCCTCCTGCGCCTTCAATAGCACCTCATACGCCTTACTCTGCATCGAATTAGCATCAATCAAGAACGTCCTCGCTACATTCGAGCAATAACTATTATACCTCGAACCCACAGCACAAATAATCACGCTACACGATTCATAATACAAAATATCATCATTACTCGACGCATTAGGCCGAAGATCAAACTGCCCACCACTCTGAAAAATTGGAGGATAACAAATTTCCACATTCTCCGCCTTTAGTTTCACTTTCGCTTTACTAGGATCCAAAATAGCTTTCTCCGCATCCTCCATCAAAGCCGAATGCGCAATCTTCTTCTCCTCATCAATAACCTTCTCCACCTTAGGCACCACATGATTCTTCATCACAGAAGCCGACAAAAACGCCGCCTTCTTAACATTCATAAGCTCCCCCGCATCCTTTACCGCAAAAACCTCCGCCAAACCAGTCGTAATATCACATAACCTCATACCCGAACCCTTCACCTTATTCACCCAAGTCTCAAGCAAATTCCCCTCAGGAACCTCTTTCACAAGATACCCAAAAACGACATCGTCCCTAACCGATTTCACGCTCTTCAAAATCGCCTCCATCTCCGCCCCTCCATCCTCGGATTTCGCCTTCACGTGCATCACCACTTCCACCCCAACAGCATCACGTGCCGCAGCCGTAACGACGCTAAGCAACGACGCTTTCTTTGAACTGCATAGAAAATGGATTTGCTTCCTGGTGAAAACCATGATTGTTTCGGGGAATTCGTAACCTAATAACCAAATGATGAGCGCCGATGATTTGAGATAGCGGAAATCTTCTGATGCCGGCAGTGTTGCGACAGCGAGTGCGTCAGCGTCGCACCATAATTCTGATTTTCGATCCCTCCAATTCGCGTATAAATCTGTTAATCGGCGCTTGAAGATCTCCAAGTTGATCTGGAATGCGTTCTTATCAGACATCAAAAAAATTAGGGTTAGGGATTGGGGTTTCGATTTGGGGGTAGTAATTTTTTGGGAGTGAAATTTATAGGGTTTGAGGGGATAATTGGGGAAAATAGTAGAATTAGACGATATTTATAGGGTTTGGCGATGAAGATTTGAGAGGAATTCATGGAATTGAGGTGATTGAACTGAGATTGTAGGGAGGGTGAGTGAGTTTTTAGAGAGAGAAAGTTTGTGAAAATAATGAGGAAGAAAATAGATAATTACGTGGGGTTACCTTTTTTTTATTCGAAGACCAGTGAGGTTATATTTTTTAGATAGAGGAATTTGGAGGCAAGTGGAGACGTAATTTAGACCCGGTTCTTCTCGACTAAAATTTAATTCTCAATTACCGGTTTACTTTAACAAAGCGTCTATCTCACAATATGCAAGTGGGAGGGTAAGTGTAGCGCTCCATATTCGTCCCACTTGCCCTCCACTTACCAGTGGGAGGCCAAGTATGGCGCTCCATATTTGTCTTACTTTAGATAGAGGTGGAAGTGTGGGCTAGTTTAACCCACCCTAGCCCGACCCACCCATTGGGTCTCCCTATCCCATGGCACATTGTCTTGGTTTGTTGGCCTGCCCAACCCGCTCCCCGAGATGGACCAGTCACGGGCTCACACCTTTCTAACCCACACTACCCCGTCCGCCTGCCCCACCTCCCCTTTTGCCCAGTCCAGTCCAGGGCCATCACTCCTCTAGCTTGGCCCGCACATCCCGAGCCCGTGGTTTGGGCTCGCTCCCCACCAACCTGACCCGCCCCAACTCGACCTGTACTAGCCTGGCCCACTAGCCACTTCTAACTTCAACTCAACTTATTCCAACTCTACTTATCTTGACAAATTTTAATTCAATTCAGTTTTATTTAGCTCATTTCATTTAAATTCGGTTCAATTAAGTTCAGCTCCATAAAATGAGATTAAAATGAAAAAGAGTGTAAGTTTGAAAACGTATGCTACATAAAGGAATAAGTTACTTATAATTTATTCTTAATAGAATGAAATTAAAATGAAAAATGGGCTAGTTTGCTTAAAATAAGGGGGTTGAAGTTGGATTGGAACAAGAGCGGCCCATGACGAACTGGGATATCTATAAAAGTAGTGAAGTAGTAACCATCTGTCAACTCAGTTGTAGAGAAAGAGAGAGAGAGATAATTTGGATCTGTGTGTTTAGGAAAAGAGAAATCGGATCAAGATGTTTGCAGGAATGTTTCCTCGAAAACCAAGCAAGGAAGAAGCAATGAAGCAGCTTCGATCTCACGCAACATACTTCGGTGCTTGGGTTTTGGTGCTTCGTGTAACTCCTCATCTTCTCAATTACTTTCAGAAGGAGGAACTCCATTTGGATCTCTAATTCTAGGTTTCCTTCCTTCCTTCCTTCTTTTTTTATGAATTCATTCTTTCATTTCATCTTCTTTTCATGTCCTGATGCTAACTTTAATGTCACGCCCTAATTAAGATAGATAGTTAGGTTCCTATTGATTTGAGATTGACATGTATTCTTATCATCTATTGCCTCGGGGGAAAGGGGATCTATAATCACCATTTTTAAGATTTACGCTCTCGTTTAATGTGCTTATGATTATGGGGGAGATGTGATTGACATAGTGGGGTTAGCTTCTGGGCTGAGGAAGCCGTGATCCTTAAAAAGGTCTTGTGCTTGGCTTTGAGCTTCTGGGTTTTTCATGTCAACATTACCTCTCTGATTGTCTCAAGCCAATCCTTCGGATTGCTGGAGCTGTGGTGGCTACCCACTGTATTAGCTTCTATCCAAGGAGCCTGCCTTAAGAGAATAGCACACCATTTAGCCAAAGAGGCTATGTAAGTGTGATATTCATTAACATCTTAATTATCTGTGTATGCTTGTCAAAAAGGGAGGGTGATAATGGTATTTTAACATAAGACCTCCAATATTGATAGTAGCTGATGAATATGATTAGCATCTGTGTTCCCCCTTTTATGTATGTTGCTTAGTACCTTAAACCATCTTAATTGTGATATAGTCGTTTCTGGCTGCAGTGATTGTCACGAAAGGGCTTTGGGAAGAATGTTGTCAAGATCTTCAGTATTTGTAAGGCAAACTTGTAGGACTCTTTGCAAAGTTTATTTCCTAGTTTATAAGCTTAAATGAAAGGTTGCAGTTGAATGTGGAATTGATTGTAACTTTGTAAGATTTTGAATTAATAAATAGAAAGTTTGTCAGTTTTTTTTTTTCCTGTTTATGAAGTGATAAATTTACAGTTAGTTGCCTAACGCCACAAACAACCACAATATGGTATTGAACAGCCATTAACAGGACGTTGTGTCTGAGTTGTGTGACAGACTTTGAGACTTACAGCAAAGCTAGAACGTAGTGTGTAGTAGACAGGGGAACGTTGTAACTTGTAAGACATCGTGGCCTTTAAAATTTGTGGGAACTTTGATTTAGTAAAATTAGTAATATAATCAGAGTCATAATCCTAATATATTTCCAAGTTTATGTTTGTTTTTACTTTTTTGGTAAACCTATTTCCTTATTTATGTAAAGGTAGGAGTCCAAGTAATAATAATAATAATATAAATAGGATGGTTGTGTATAGAGAATTAGAGATGTATAGATTCTAAAAGCTTATTTCAATGGCCTCACAAATAAATAAATAGAAGTCTTCTCTTCCTGCTACTTATAACAACACCCTTTCATCTAGCATGCCTTCTCCAGGAGAAACAACTAGTTGCGAGTCGAATAATACATTCATGTTCATGCCCTTAGACCTCATCACACAAGTCCTTGTTCGACTACCGGTTAAGGTGGTTCTCCGTTTCAAAATTGTTTGCAAATGTTGGTATTCTCTCGTCTCAAGCAAGGAATTCGCTAAGCTCCATCAACAACACGCCATAGATAACCCCATACATAATAATCCCTCCCTACAACTATTCATGGTGGGTAGACCACCGAAGCAAGGAAAACAAAAAAGCATGTACACACTCAAAATAGAGTCAAGTGAGATGGACAAGCTGTACAAGGCCACCGGCAGTTGGATTTATGATTTGGCCAACTCCATTGACAAGTTGAAACATAAATTTGACCACCCGGAAAGCTACCCCATTGGCTCATGCAACGGGTTGGTGTGCTTCACTGTTGGATTAGGGCATAAGATGATGCTATGCTTGTGGAACCCAGCTACTGATAAGTACCACTACATTAAAGGCCCCCATCTGATCTCCCAAGGCTTAGTAGTGCCTTTATATTGGGGTTTTGGATATGATCCCCTTTCCGAGGACTACAAGATACTCGTTTTGGGTGAGCTCATGCCTAGGAAGCCTTTTGCACTATTATTTAGGCTGAGGGATACTAGTAATACGTGGAGCCGAGTTGATTGTCCATCTGATAACGACATGAGTGAGTTCATGGTTAACAGGACCCACGAGAATTCGAAAGAATTTAGATCTCTTCCTATTCTGGTGGGTCATACGCTATACTGGAAGACGGGGGACATTGTTGTTCCTAAGAAACTTTTGGCGTACGATCTGGCTACAGACTCATTTCATATTGTACCTCTTCCAACCCTCGAGCCGGCTGCGACCTTAGATTTTTATATCTGTAAACATAGACAGTGCTTGTGCGCCTGTTGGCTGTGCATTGTCGAGTCCTCAAAATATATTAAGGTTTGGATGTTGGATGGTCATGGCAATGACAAAGTTTGGAAGTCCATGTTCAAGTCTAGAGGGGTAGAAAGGTCGTTCTACACATCACTTCCTTTTCCAAAACTCTTTGAGTTGAAGGAGGATCATAAATATTTGTTATTGGATTCGACTTTTAAAGTTGGTCTAGCTCTCGACTCAAGGGGAGAATTTCGCCATCCAACCAAAGGAGTGATGCTAACTTCAGACTTGTTGGGTCTTGGGAAGGCGACACGCTACGTCTTTGACTATACACCAACTCTAGCATGTCCGAGTCCCCAGCTTGCAACAACGATAACTTGAAATGGCTAAACAACTGCCTAGTTTGTCAAAATTCAAAAGCGAGTAGTCTTCACAGCTACTGCAAAACTATTCACTCAATTTGTATAAATGTCCAGTCTAATTCAAAATTAAACATTTTTCAGTACATGTAATCATAAACATGTAAGTTATTCAATGCGATCAACCTAGTTTTCTTACCTAATAAAAAAAATGTAAGTTATTTAATGCTTGTTGTCAAAAAAAAAAAAAAAAAAAATCATAAACATCCAAGTTTGAGTTAGTAGTACTCCTGCATAGTGAGGATTAAGCAACAAGCAGGAAGCAGCATGACAATAATAATAGAAAAAAAAAAAAAAAGGAAATCCTTTAAGACTCTTGTCCAAAACCCTAGTCTGCAAATTGTGAACAGCAACAGGGACAGATCAGTGCATGTAATATCCCTTATACCATCTTTATGCATTTCATCACTCAATTAAGAATTTCCGAAACCCAATTCCAGCACCTACGTAACATATTCTAATTAATTAGATTGTGATTCCAATTATAATCCTAATTAATCCAATTCATATCATAAAAAGAGACAAGGAAAGATAGGAAAGAATAGAGACAGATGAATGAGGTCGAATGCATTTTTGTGGGATGACCCTAGTTGACGAAAAACCCCATAATGTATGTGTTGTGCGAAAGCGTGAAATATCTCGTGTTGGTCTCTGATGCATCTGTGTCCACAATCCATAATAGTACGATATTGTCCGCTTTGGGTCAAGTCCTCACGGATTTACTCTTGAGCTCCTTCCCAAAATGCCTCGTACTATTATATTTAGTAGATACTTATAAAGATGATCTTCCATCTTTATTCTACCAATGTGGGGACATGGGGCCCACCTCGCCGGATCGCTATAGGAGTTTCACGCCTTATAGTGTACGTCCACCTTCAAGTCTTGGTCCTGATGAATCTTCGTGTCTAGCGTCTACTTTGGGCTCTGATACCACTTGTTGTGCGGAAGCGTGAAATATCCGGTGTTGGGCCTCTGATGTATCTGTGTCCACAGCCCATAATAGTACGATATTGTCTGCTTTGGGCCAAGCCCTCACAGATTTACTCTTCGGCTTCTTCCTAAAAGGTCTCGTACTATTATATTTAGTAGATACTAATAAAGATGATCTTCCATCTTTATTTTACCGATGTGGGACATGTGTTTGTACCCTAACAGTATGTTTAAATACACTGCAAGTTTTTTTATTACACTCAAAGTTTTTACTAAAACATCTCCTGATAAAAATCTGATATAGCTTTACTTCATCATCATGTAAATCAGTACATCACTGGTTGGCTGGTTGCCTTGATTGTTGTTTTCGTTGCCAATTTGTAACTTTCGTTTCATCAGCTGTAAACGAAATCCCGGACAACAAATGCTCAGGCCGTGAAATGTGGCAGTATGATCACCCAGTTGTCGGCCTGTGATTCAAAATCATCTTATTTTAGGTTAGATAAACCGGAATTCTCCTGCCTAGAGATAAAATGACTACTGAAGAAACTCCATGTTTGGAGCCCATGTCAGCCGCACCTTGCTTAATATTTTAGTGTTTAAGAGAGAGTTGAGCTGAGTGAATGAGTCCGTTATGAAGTACACTAGCAAACGCCTCTCACGCGTCTTCACCATTTCAGACGCTTTATTTCCCAACAGCCACTAGAACATGGCCTATACTCTCGGTCAGGCAATAATGGTGCAAACTACCTCCTTCTTCAAGCATATCACCGGTAGGTCTTTTTCCTGTATACATCTCCGATACAAATTCACACTTATTGTTTTTGTTTTAGTATGCTCACCCATAATCATATAACCGCACAAATTTATAATTGGTATAAAATGTAGATGAGTGTGAGCCAAAAGAAGATCATATCCATAAATTTAAACAATTATTTATTGGTTTTACAAACTTCAGTATTAGAGGAACATCTCCCAACCTCTTGTAAAAATAAAACAGACCGCTAAAACCAAATTTAGTTTCTTACTTAGTTACCATTGATGATTTGTAATTGGGTCATCAAAGAAGCGCACGCAAAATAGCAAGTGCATATGTAAGTTTAGTAAAACGGCTGAGAGGTGAAAAACCAGATATTGATGTGATAGTTAACTCTTCAATTATTTTCATTTCCACACTCCGTCGAAACACGGGGCAAATCCCTTGACCCACGTAGGCGAGATACAGACTCTTCAAGAAATAGCCAAGGAGTGAGATGAAAGACCGCATGTCCTCGCCAAAGATTTCGTGTCCTCCGAAAGAAAATTTCAGCTTATCTAGAGCGAAGGAGCCGTTTTGATCATCATTGTATGCAGTAACATTGCTCTTCATCCACTCCAAACAAGTACGAGTGATGAGTTTTCGATTTTTTGACACAAACGAACATACTTTTCAAAAGCTTTATTCACCGTTGCAATTCTTGATACCTCCTCATACGGAAACCGATCCAAGATTATTCCTAGTAGATCATGGTTACTCGCAACTCTTTCAATCGATGTATCCATCTTTGAAAAAATGGTTTTCTTGGGTGGGTTTCTTGAAGGATTTATTTGGGTAGTTTTCTTGGTGTCACTAAAACAATTGACTCTTGCGCCACGAATTATTCCACGGGAATTTATAATTCGTGAAATTTAGCCACGGGAAAAACTTAATTCACAATCTCAGAAAAATTTTATGACACGTGACAATTTTTTCCTTGGTAAAGAGTCAATTGCGCCAAAATTTTGGCAATGGCCGTGATTAATAATTATTTCTTGCCACGAACTATGTCATATATATTTCGCCAGAGATCATTCAATGGCAAATTTTTTTTAGCCACGAGTTAAATCTTGTTCATGGCAACATATTTGCTTAGTCACGAAGCTAGTAACAAACCACAAATACTATCCTACAACCAGTTGTATAGTAGCATAGTACAACCGCCTCAAAGTTGTTGAGCTCTTACACAAAGTTGTTGAGCTATTTTACAAGTTATTGAGTTATTTTACAAAGTTATCGAGCTTAATAATTATTCTGTTAAGCTCAATAACTTTGTATCATAGCTCGATAGTTTTATTAGTAGAACTCGATAACTTTATAATGAATCTCAACTACATTGAATAAGTTGTATATACAACCAGTTGTATAATACATTAACTGGTAACAAACACCCGTGACAAAGTTTTTCAAACCTCAATAAAGATGTTTCATGTTAAGGTAAACGTAAAAATTGCATTTTTTGTAAAAGAAAAAAAATACAAAAGCTGAATGAAACATAATCAAATATAGATAATATGAAAATAAATTTAAATATAAAATATTAAAAATATTTTGATTAATTTAATAAATACTAGTTTGAATGCCCGTGCGTTGCAACGGGGTAATTAGCTTATTAATAATGCAAAAAAAAAACGTTATAAGCGTTTAATGTTTACATTATATGTCTAATGATTTGTTTACATATTATTAAAATATCTCTTTCAAAAAAAAATAAAAGATTAATATATACGTGGGTTAACTCTTATTTATAATCATATAATCACCCCACCTTATACTAATCTTTCGATGTGAGACAATTCTACTATTTATAAGTAATATATTCACAAAAATTGGATTTTTTTTCTGATGTGGGACAATTCTAATATTTATACGTAATATATATTTATCAAACCGGCATTATTTTTCAATGTGGGACAAATAACATACTCAGAATTACTCCATCTTTTTTGTACTTAGTTCGACATCCAACCAGATCTCGAATACCGAATACAGATAATTGTTGCTCATTATATCTAATAGTTATATTTAAATTTAATAATATGATCAAGTACTCTCCATTAATATTTGTACGTTGTTTTTCTTCAAAAAAAATTTAACATAATTGAGATACGGAAATTTCCCGTGGTACCCCTTAATTTTGTTAGATTTTCCATGTTACCCCTACTTTTAAAAATCTGCTAATAGTACCATTGAGGTTCCATTTTTTTGTCCATGGTATCCCCTAATGTAAAGGCTGTTAAATGAACGTTAAGTTTGATGGCGTGGCAATAAAATAACAATTAAAAAATAATACCCCCTTTATTGTTTTATTGGTACGGATATCACTCTTTTAAATGCAAATTTTATTAACTATATCATTATAATATTGGAAATTTCTCATGGTAACCTTGAACTTTGATAGATTACACATGCTACCATGGACGTTTGTTTTCTAATTTTTTTTTTATCATAATTAAAATATGTGCAAATGATAAGAACCTATACTCTAATGATATAATATTTTTTTAACACAATTCTAATTATATTATTTAAACATAGTATGTTTACCACACTTACATTATTTTTTAATATGGGACATATAAAATCTATAGGTAGAAAATATAATGATATAAACTTTTAAGAGCTCTCCAAGACAATACTTAAGCGACTCAAAAGATTTTGGGTTGATGCCTAAGTTCCATGGATGCTCATAGAATCACCCACCTTATGCTATATTTCGATATGGGAAAATTCTATTTTTTATATGTAGTATATTTATCACACCTATATTATTTTTCAATGTGGGAGATATAACATACTATGAAATACACCATCTTTAATATGTGAAAATTATATGAAATCTATATATACTCTAATGATAGCATTTCTTACCATGAATCTAATAATATTATTTTCATAATTTTTTTACCTACATTATTTTGTCAAATGAAATTTAAAAGTTTTTATATAAAAATTAGAAACATTACTTGAATATAAAATAAGAAATACATAGTATATATTATAATAACTAAAAGATTTTCCAAACATTAACTTAGGTTAGAAACCATTATTGTAGAGACAGTAATACAAACTCTTTTAAGAGTTATCCCTGATAATACTTAAGGGAATCAAAAGATTTTGGGTTATGACTTCTATTTATAATCATAAGATCACCATGCCTTATGATAATCTTTCGATGTGAGACAATTCTAATATTTATACATAGTATATTCACCACACTTACGTTACTTTTCAATGTAGGACAAATAACATACTAAGTACACCATTTTTTTTTTTGCACCTACTTTGACATCAACCCGATTTAAAATGAGAAAATACAATACAATACAATATACACTCTAATGATAGCATTTTTTTGTCACAATCTAATTATATAATTTTCATACGATACTTTTTTTTCAAATGAAATACCGTATAAAGTTTTTATATCAAAATTATAAACATCACTTTAATATAAT
Organism: Silene latifolia; assembly: GCF_048544455.1. NCBI lineage: Eukaryota > Viridiplantae > Streptophyta > Magnoliopsida > Caryophyllales > Caryophyllaceae > Silene > Silene latifolia. Next base: position 71,982,368 of record NC_133530.1, on the reverse strand, counting down.
ATAGAAAGTGTATATATATGGGACATATCTATTATTTATACATAATATATTCACAACACCTACATTATTTTTCAATGTGGGACATATAACATGCTAAAAAGTCTATATCTTTTATATCAAAAAATTTTGGATTAATACATAAGTTTCAAGGATGCCTCCTATTTATATTTATAGAATCACCCTACCGTATACTATTATTTCAATGTGAGATACATAATTTAGTTATTTAGACGTAGTATGTTCATAATGCCTACATTATTTTTCAATGTGAAAGATATAACATACCAAGAAATACATGTCTCTTCTTAAAAAATCACTATTGTATACATATTATTTTTCTTTGAAGGTAAAATCACTTAGTCCCGACTCATTAACGCTCTATTACTGCATTCAGAAGACAACCATTAGTAAAATCTTTAGTTTTGTATTGTGTCAGGAGATTACCATTAGTAAAACCTTTAGTTATTTTTTGATTTTCTTGTTCATGTTCTTAACTCTTTCCCGGGTAGTTCCCAACGATTTCCACTTTATTTTTTATATCATATCGTAGATAATGATAAAAAATCTTAAGAGCTCTTTAAAACAATATTATGAAATGTAAAAGTTTGATATAAAAATTGGAAATATCACTTGAATATAATTTAGGAAATATACATATTATAATAATTAAAAGATTTTCCACTTTATTTTTTACATCAAAAATTATACTTTCCTAAATTGATTTTTGATGATGTGGACGCTCTCAGATCGCTCGAAAAAACTCTCTTTTATATATATATAGATTCGGTATTCTTTTATTTAGTTTAGTAAGAAATTTTAAACTTTTATAAAATCATAAACAAGTAAAGAAAGTTATTATCGTCTTAATTGTTTATTTTCTTACAAATCAGAATATTTTTATGTGTTTTTTTCATAACATCGTAAATTTATTAAATGAATATGAATACATAATTCTGTTTATTAAATTCGTGAATTTCTCTTAAATTGCATTATCTTTTTTTTTGTTAAAATTTCATAATATTGTATAACATTCTTAAAGACCGCATCACATTTAAAGACATAGTATATCTAATTAAATAAGTAACTTATTATGACTTATCATTGACAAATATAAAACTAATATATTGTCAAATTTTTCATTCAAAAATTGATTTATAACTTCATTTGTAAAATATTTATAGAAAAACTTGAAGTTGAGATAAAATTTAACTTGGCAAAAAATAAATTTTGGGGAATTTTGCAAGGAGTAAAAAGAAAAGACAGTTAGATTTAAAAATTAATTAAATAAAAAAGTACACTAAAAAATGAAAGTAAAAATTACTCCCAACAAATCATTACAGAAAAGAAAAAAAACATTTTGAAAAAGAAAATCGATAAAAAAATGAAAATAGAAAATTTTTTTATTGAAAAAGAACGCATCCCAGGGAAAAATAAAATAGAGATTATAATAATTAATTCACATGTGTAAATATATTGAAAATTTTGATAAAAAGACCAAGAATAAAGAAAAGAAATCAATCAACTCTATTATTTTTGGACTTGGGAACTTCTAGGGAAGTTGTGTCCTTCTCCCTATCATGTCTGCAATTTTGCCAATAAAGCTTGCAAAGATCTTCTCTGGGGTTCCTCTGATCATAAGAAGCAAGTGTTCAAGAGCTGAAATTCTATTTGTCTTCCCTTGTCTAAGGGAGGGTTCAAAGTCAAATAATTTGCGATTTGGAATGAGGCATTCATGCTCAAGTGGCTTTGGCATATTAATCATGGTACAAAAACGATCTGGACTACTTGGATCAGAAACTATTTCCTTACTACACAGAGTATATGAGATGTCCAAGTGAAAGAATTCCATTCTGAAAGCCTAAGGGGTGTACTAAATGCTAGGGATAATAGATATACTGATCAGTTAGGTGAATTGCAACAGGTAAAGAAATTGCTTATTGACTGCACAGTTATAGGCACTTTTTCTGTGGGTAAAGCATATGATTATCTGAGACCACGAGCTCATACTCAAATCTGTTTCAAAGCTTTTAATAAGAAGTGCCTTATCCCTCGACACAAGATCACCTTAATGCTTGCAGTCCAAAGGAACCTAACTACTATAGATCTTTTGATTAAATGTGGTCTTCCTCTTCCCAATAAAGCTGCAGTAGAAAGCCCTAGACATTTGTTTTTCAACTACACATATTCTAAGGCACTTCTGGCATACATTATTTCTTGAACTGGTTGGACAACTGCCACTACTCAGCTAAGATGTCTCATTTGTCTGGTTATGAGATACAAGTTCAAGAAATCCTGGCAAGACAATTGGCTTTTATGTTGTGTCTCTGCTGCAGTATATTACTTATGGGCAGAAAGAAATAAAAGATTGTATGAGGGTCATGAACGTCCAGTGGCTACCTTATGGAAGGAAGTCCAGTTCGTTGTGTGTGCTACACTCTTAAACATGTCATCATCCGTGATTCCAGACGATTTGTTAGCAACTTTAAACTCTTAGTGTAGCGGATGTATTTTCTAGTGGAAATGTTGGAATAGTCTAGTGGATATGTCCTTGTAAGAAAATTCATGTATCTTTCTCTTTGAAAATATATGAGTATCTTTTCTTGCAAAAAAAAAAAAAAAAAATTAAAGAAAACAAAAATTCTGTTGCACGACTATTTTTTTGTGTGTTTTTTTGGCAAAATATGACCACTTTTTGGTTAATAGTGACCTGGTCATTTTTTAGTAATAAAAAATGGTAGTTTTTTTTTTTTTTTTTTTTTTTTTTTTGACAACAGTAGGAGAATAACTTACAATTTTCTATCAGGAACAAAGTAAGCTACTCGACTAAGTAGCACCAGAAACCCGCGAGCTAAACCTAGCACTACAAAGTCATACCTAAGCAAAACATAAATATTAAATAAACTTAAAGCTACTACAATAAGATAAGCTACATCCGCGACCATAGGATGGAAAAGGGCGGAGGAAGGGCCACGAACAATCAAACCAGCTTCAAAAGCACACTCGATTTCCAGGAGACATCGGTGCCAACGAGCCGCAGAATGACAATGACAAGGTGCACTTCCGCTCTTGCGAAAAGAACGAAGAAAGAAAAAGAGATGAGCGAGACAACGAAGTCTGCCATTGGCGGAGAAAAAACTCCTACACCTTAGAAATCGAACCCTTTGACCAAAAGACCAACCTATCAGGAAATCCACCATGCAAAGAAGAAAGGCCCAAAGCAGTCCATACACCAAAACCCATTCAAAAGAAGCCAGAAAACAACCCGCACATCACTGCTAAAATCCAACTCACCAGAGCGGAGGAGGGAGATGGACACAACACCCACCGGATGTACAGTGACTAACTTCCTTATTAACCCGTAACTAAATACTCCCTCCTAATCCAAGTGCTGTGAGTGCAGTGGAGCGCGGGTCACCCTCAAAGCATGCAATGGCATGAATTGTGAGGTCCCGGGTTCGACTCCCTGCATGAGCAGTATGCGGTTATTGCACGGGGACCTTTGGGGTCTGTTAAAAGAGAGTGCCGGCTTACCGTGCTGTCGCGTATCTCTCGGGGTTTAGTCTCTCAAAGGTGTATCGCCCTAGGCTGCTAATGAGAGATGTTCCTCGTTACCAAAAAAAAAAATACTCCCTCCTATTCACTATTTTCTTCTCTATTTCCTTAAACGGATTATTCAGGTTTTCTTCTCCTTTCTTATTTTGGAAACTTTTACTCTTATTTTATTCATTTCTCTCTCCTATTACCAAACACCACCCAACTTTTACTCTTATTTTATTAATCCATCTCTCCTATCACCAAACCCCACCTAACTCACAATTCTTTATTTAATTTCTAATTATTCATTCCTCTCTCAAATCCACAACCCCACCATCTTCCTTTATTCATTATTTAATTATCTCCTAAAATCTTGTGCCCACATCAAAGGGGAAGAAAACCCCGAATAGGAGGGAGTATGAAATAGACAGACCCAATTAAAGCTAGGAAGATATAGCTAGGAAACGGTTTTATTTGGAAAAACAGTAAATAAGGTAAACAAAAAGCAAGCATCAACAAGTAGCGGAAACCACCACATCCGACCTGACCAACAACACAGCCAAAATCCCAAATCTTCTCCTACCAGGCACATCTCAAAAGGGAGACCCATCCACCATGACCACACCCCAACATAAAAAAAACGGACACAACAAACACAACCGCGGAAAGAAGCGACAAATCTGCAAGCACCAAGAAACCAAAAAAAGGACACCTATTTCACCAAGCGATTCCTCCCAAGACCACCGCCTCACATGCAAAAACCAACCTTCAAAGACATAAAAGACACGGAAGAGAAGGGACCAATAAGGTGGGGGAAATGAGGGGATCACCTATCGGTCCAAACAGACTCAATGAGCTATGCTCATAGACCAACACAACAAGGACAAAAGACCGAAAGGTGGGGGAAATGAGGGGATCACCACTCGGTCCCAATCCGACCCCACAAACACAACACGAAACAACCCACACACAGTTGTCACAAATCTGACCAGACAAAAGACGTCGGAACTATCGACAGAAAACTAAAAGACTGGTCAAAACCAGAACGCGGGCACAACGAGAAGCACCGGCCGAAAACAAAAGACTTACCAGGGGTGGGATAAATGGGGGGGATCACCCCTGGGATGCATGCAAGGTAAACGGTGACAGGACAAGGAGTCGGAAGGGCAAGAACCCCAAGGAAGCAGCGACAACAACTGATCAGCCCGACAACCCGGAGAGACAAACCCGAGAAACGCCTAGAAGCTCGGGTTTTACACCAATCATTGTGGATGTTGTAACACAAGAAGAACAATGAAAACAAAAGGGGTGAGGTCAAAAAACAGGTCAATTTTATCGATCGTCGGAGAAGGGCCTAGGGAAAGACCCATCGCGGGCGATCGCATAGGAGAAGAAGGGCGGAGTGTGTGGACAGGCGAAGCGGCGGCTCATAGAGGGCTAGGGTTTTTTTTGTATTTTTAGAGAAAGGGGAGGGAGATGCAGTTTAGAGAGAGAGAGAATGTAGATTAAAAAAAATTGGTAGTTGATACCCAAAAGTGATCACTATTTAGTAAAAAGTGATTAAATTTTTCACGTTGCACATAAGACGGTCATATAATAGAATTTGCACCTTACTAATTAATTACCAAGTTTTGCTGCGTTTTGAGAGTAATGCATTTGTGAATGGATTCTCTACTTAGGGTGAAAGTTATGAGGTTCCAGTTTAGTGAATACATTTGGGTATGTTGAAATATTTAAATAGGTATCCGCTATGAGGGCCAAATGACCAAATTGGTAAAAAAAAGTAGGGGTTGAGTGACAAATTGGTAAAAAAACTTAGCAAAGTGACATATTGGTAAAAAAAGTTGATGGCAAGCGACAAATTGGTAAAAAAACATTTTCGAGGACAATTTGACAGAAAATTGGTAAAATAAACATTTCGGAGGACAATTTGACGAAAAATAAAACATTATTAAGACTGACTTATTACCGGATTGTTCCTACCATAAAACCGTCTTATAAAACTTTCAAATGGGTTCATCTACTATTTGTTATTCTCATTCCTCCGTAAATTCCATTTCGCTAAATACTTTGGCTGATTTATGACCTCATTTTGACATTTTTTTTTTAAAAAAAAAAATCTCTTTCGATTCAGATCAACTTTAGAGTTAACTTTCGGGTTATGTTCGCCTTTCCAAAGTTTAATAGTTTGTTTGGCTAGACAAAGAGGAAATACATGGCAGATTGGCAAGGAGGAATGGAAAAATTTTTAATTTGCAGGTGTAAATGTCGGGTTCTCCTCCAAATACCTTTAGTTTAAACTTGACCCAAACTTGTTATGTAATGTCATAAAATCGTCTAATCTTTATTTAACATCGGATAAAATCGTTGAATCACGGATTTATTACGTTTTTTGGAGTATATATATCTTTGTAATAGTAAGTCACCTGCGATTTAACAACTATAGAGTAATAAAAATTCAATCTAACATTTAGTGACTTCGTACCAAGTTTGGAAAAGAAACAACGAACATATATCCATTATACTCATAGTAAACATTTTCAGTTCAACCCCATTTACGCAATTATCTTGTCTTCCAACTAAAAAAAAACTTAATTTCACCATAATTGTAGTTTTTCAAGGGTTAAAAATTTCATATTTTTCAACATAAGAAAATTCAACATAAAAAAGAAAATAATACTCGTAATAATTATATTTCATCATGTTTTTTGCCGAATAAACGCAAATACTTTGACAAACAATGATAAAAGTTTTTACATAAAAATATTTGATAGAAAATGTTTACTTATTTGGAAAACAAAATTCACATTAAATAAAAAATATTTGTAATATTACCGTGTTTTATTTTCGGTTAAATTATCCTCGAAAACGTTTTTTTACCAATTTGTCACTTATCATCCACTTTTTTTACCAATTTGTCACCTTGCTTAGTTTCTTTACCAATTTGTCACTTGTCCCCTACTTTTTTTTACCAATTTGGTCATTTGGCCTCCGCTATGAGTCAGATTATAGTTTGACTCAAGAAAAACGGTTATTAAGTTTGGGTAATTAAGTTAATTGCTCCTATGGGATTATTCGAGCATGAATTGCAAATTTGCAATTAATTCATTTGAACGGAGAAAGAGGAAGATTTGAACACAAATTCTCATTATAGACGGACACTATTCGTCTATACGTATAGACGGATACCATTTTCCCTCACAAAATACCCATTTGCCATAAAGTGGGAAGCACATGGGGGTGCCCCACCTTGCCCCCTACCCATTTTATTAGAGGTTTTTACCCGTCTGTTCACCCCACCCGTCTATACCAAGACCTATTGAGATTTGAATTGGGATTGCATCAAGGACATAAGATACATTGACGTGGAGGAGAGTGGTAACAATTTTTTTAGGTCTCGTTTGGTTATCCCATAGAAAATGTAGGAAAGTAGAAATCCCATGAATTGCAAAATTGAAGGTTGTTTGGTTATTCCTTTTTTGGCAAAATGTAGGAGTTTGAAAATCACATGATTTTCCAACTCCCCCATAATGGAGGAGTTGAATTACCTAGTCCCCCCTAGGTAGTTCTAAACTCCTGTGTTAATTGAACTCTTATGTAGGTAACCAAACGGATTTGCTAAATTCACGTGAATTTCATGCTGGAACTTAATTCCCATGAATTCGATATTCCTATGGAGTTGTATTCCCGCGGGCAACCAAACGAGGCCTTAGTGTTAATAAATCTTGTGAGTGGCTACATTTGAGGTATTTGTGCATATACAATTATGATTTATGAATTTGTCTTTAGCTCTTCAGTTTATTCATATATATATATGTGACATGATCAGATTACTAAAACTGATTTGAGAGGATCTTTGTTCCGACCTTCTTCACAATGTACACAGTAAAAATTTCTTTTGATTTGTCGTTTGCGGTTCAATCTTGTTGCTAAGCATCTATTTTACCATGTTTTGAATGAGAGAGTTGGACAAAATGAGAAGGGTACAATCGTAAAAATTGTATGTGAAAGAGTAAAATTCGTATGTGAAAAAGCATGATTATCCTCAATATGTAGAGAAATATATTATACTTGAATATACTTTAAATTATCATATATTTTACGTATGCTATATTCTATGATATATATATGTCACATTGAAATATATAGCTCTTATTAGACATACGAAAATATTAAGATAGGAAAGTGACAACTTGAGGACAATTTTACATACGAAAATCAAAATATCATTACATTGACTAATTTTAATAAATATTGTGTTTTTGGAGTTGTATTTTAGGGAGATTTCGTATTTTATAAAGTTACATTAATTAGCATTTCGACATTGTATATTTCAAATAAGAGATGAAGATAATTGCGATGAAGAAATTTTTTTAATAATATAATTAAAATATATATGGTTAAAATGTGATAATAATGATATGTGTAAAATCAATACTATATATTAATTCCAGAAACCAAGGGACTTCAATGTAATTAAAGAAAGTTATACAAATTAATTATACTATATAGTTTTAAATCGATAGCACCGTGTGATGGACCTGATAAAGGGACTTCAATGTAAATATTATATAGTTTTGGTTAAAAGTATAATATAAAGATGTCTTGATGAATAATATTTATGGAAATTACATTAAATTAAAATAATTAAATTTAGAAAATACAAGAATATAGTGATTTTCCTTAAAATTAGCATGCCCCACTTATGGAATTAATTAGTATCATACATTAAATTAAATGTGGTAAAATAATAGTAACAACAACGAGATTAATAAAATTAACGGTATTAATGTGGCAGTAGTGACAGTTATAGTAATGATAGTGGGAGTAGTGAAAGTAACTACGAATGTAGTGAAAGTAACAGTGGTAACAATGAGAAAACATATGAACAATTAAATAACCAATCGACTCAAGGAAATATTTTATTGATTTAAATATAGGCCGGATAAAATTAACAGGAATAATGAATTTAACAGAAAAAAAAATAGAGGAATTAGTAAAAGAAACAATAATAACCACGGGAGTAGTGAACGTAATGATATTAAGAAAGAATGTCGTGAAAGTAATAATATTAATAGCGGGGTAGTGAACGTGTCTCATAATTTGAAAATAAATTTTACATTTCATCATAATTACAAGATATGCCGTAGAAAAATATATTACAAATAGTAAACGTGTGAGTTAGACAACTCCAACATAATTTATTTCATTGAAAATAAAATTTAACGGTAAATAGAGATAGCCGGGCGAAGCCGGGCACCAAACCTAGTATTATACTATTTGATGAAAAGCAACCAAATATACAAGATAAAACTCAAGAGTCAAGACAAGGCATGCCATCATAATTTTCCTCTCCTGCTTGAAAATACCGCTCTCAAGTTTTCGGCTCACGTCTCATACAAAGAGAAGTAGATAGCACTTCTTAATTTATAGATACAAACCCAAATCAATCAATAAAACTTTGAAACTGTAGTGTCGTTTACAAAGTTACATAGCAGCCATGTTTTAGCCTCTACATTAATCTATTGTATATTTCCTTGTGGATACAGCAAGATCGAGGAGCTGCACTGCTCTACATGGTACATTGATGAATGACAGCACGGTCTGCCAACAAATAATGTCCGCTTCGCCATCCACAGGTAAGGTGTCTCTTGTCATAGGAAATTGGATGATATTGGCTATCTATTCTTGATCTTTCTACATCTTGTGTTCCTGTTTCAAGGACAATAAACTGAACTCAATGTCCCATGTCAGTTCTTACATTAGCTGGAGCATGCTCATAAACTGAACTTAATCTATTTAGCAGGTAACTCAGTTTCAACACCAGTAGGTTGTATTCCCAGAAGCTCCTTTCTCAAGCTTTCGGCCACATCAGGTTTTCCTTGTTCAATATATCCATCAATGAAAGCGCCGTATACATCGGCATTGGGTCGGAATCCTTTCCCCACCATCTGCGCCTGCAGTTTCAGTGCTTCTTCCATCTTTCCTACGCCACACAAGCCCTTTAATAGCATCTCATAGCTTGTCTCTTTTGCCACAAAATCAGCATTATCCATGACAGTCGTGAAAAATCCCAACGCTTCCATGACACAGCCCTTGTCACAAAGAACCGTAACCATTGCATTGACAGTAGAACTATCAGGACAATACCCTTTCCTGCGCATATCTTTCGACAAAAGCATTGCAGCATCAGCATCACCAGCCAAGCAATAACCGTTTACCAGATGTTGATAAGTAAGACAAGTAGGTTCCACAGCAGTGAGCCCCATTTGTTTATAAAGCTCCTCGCCCTTATCAACTTTACCCGCCTTACAATAACCAGCAATCAATGTATTATAAGCAACAACATCAGGGTCCAATCCCTTGAATCTCAACTCTTCCCACACCTTTTCCGCCTTGTCAATATCAGCATCCTCACAGTAAGCTTCCATTAAAATGCAATAGCTATAACAGTTGGGTTGACAATTCCACTTGGCCATCTCAATCCAAACCTCCTCAACCATATCAAGCACTCCATTTTTATGAAACGAGAGCATCAAGTTGTTAAAAGTGTGAATATTAGGCAATACTGTACAAGTAGCAGGGTCATGAAATACCTGCTTGTACAAGTCATACCCAAAGAAACAGCCTTTACGCTGAGATGCGTTAGAAATTAAGACATTGCAGGTCGCAACATTAAGATGATTCCCACGCGATATCAGGATACGCACAATACGAAGACAGGAATCAAACTGATTCATTTCCAAAAGGGAAACGATGAACAAGTCAAATACAAAGGGGGCAGAATCACATTTCCGATAGTTTTCGACAAGTAAGTTGAAAAGTTGGGAAGCTTGAGAATGATGACGACGAAGAGCGTCCTTGATGAGAGACTGGGCTCGGGTTTTTTGGCGGGCACGAGCTAAAATGTGGATAATGGTGGCGTAAGAGGAGAGGGAAGGAGGAAGGGTAGGGAAACGGTGGGAAGTGAAAAGGAAGAAACGGAGGGCAAGATGGGGATTGTTGCGGAAATGGAGGATAATTTGGGAAACATGAGGAGGTGAAATGCCGTGTGGGAAGAGGGATACAAGGGTTGACCAACGGGATTTGGAACGCTGGTGTTTCAGGATTGATACGGCCGTCGTCACGGCGGACTCATTGCTGGCGCCGGTGGTGGAAAACGCGCGCCTCAACATTAACAGGGTTGATGACGTCTTCATCTCCAAAACGAAAACGAAACTCAAAAAAACTTGAACATTCTTGACATTTACATAAAAATTGCAGCAATGGAGTATGGTGTGTGAACTTGATCATCATCAATGGCGGCTGCAACTACTGGGTTACTGCCATGTGTCCCCATTAATCAAGTTTCTCCCTTTTTAGCTCATTTGCTCCATCTTTGAGGGTTTCTTCTTATATATATCTCTCTTAGCATTTCGTCGAACGTTTGGTGTACATGGATTAATCCGCTATTTCTGTATTTATCCAATTTTGCGATTATATACTCATCGCCGGTTTTTTCTTTTCTTCAAGTTTGTTTTTATTTTTTATTTTTTTTGACTCGAGTATGAGGAAAGGAGAGATGGTATGATTTTCCTTAGCGAAATAATTCAGATATCCAAATAAGGAAAACTTAAAAAAATGATTGAAATAGAGGAAGTATTAACTTAGTTATAATATTGTTCGGTCAATCATAAGTCACACTCTTTTTTACTTTGCTAAAAGGTGTTTTATTTGCCTCCAATTGGTACTTGGTAGCCAAGTTGATTTTCGAATTTGATTGATTATAACAAGACTTTATTCAGTTTACATGGTCACATTGTTAAGTTTTATGTTTGCTACGGGGTGTGTCACTGGGTGATGGAGTATTATTTATACTCCCTCCCACACCAATGGTAACATGGACCCATTTTTTGTGAGGAGAAAAGTGGGTCCATGTTATCATTGGTGTGGTATGGAGGGAGTAGTTTATTTAATTGAGCATATAGTAAAAAACTAAACTCAACATATATTTGAATGGCATATGGTGCATTGGTGGCATAGTATTCATTTCTCTACGGATTTAAATATTTAATGATCAGATTCATGCATAAGAAAATAATGTAATGTTTCTTAATATTTTTTTTTACAAAAATGTAACATTCGGTCTCCTTTTTCTAGATTTCCCATTTATCGCAATTTGCAAGTATTAGGTAGGAGTCTTTCTAGTTTTTCATGGACACGTCTTACAAATACTCCTCCGTCCTTAAAATTGTCGATTGTTGTCGCTTTGGTTTTTGGCAAAAAGAAAGAAAGAAGGAAGGGCCAATAACTAAATTACAAGTGGAACAAATTGGATGTGAATGATCAAATTACTCATCAAGTTCATTCTTAAAATAGAAAGGACAACAAATGACTGAGACACCCAAAATGGAAAAGGACAACAAATGACCGGGACAGAGGGAGTACTTTGAATTTCAAACCAAAACGACAACAAGCTTAGTAAATTTAATATCTAGCTTCTGGAAGATGGAATATATGTCTTAACTTATACTTTATGAATAGATTTAAGTAAGGTAAACAGGGAATCAATTCCTAAATCCAATCCTTAAAACTGCGTTCACTTAACTACGTATGAATAAGCTATGGAATCTATGACCTACATCCTTCACATAATCTGATTTAGCCAACAAATCTAGTAACTATCTATAAAGATCTCGGTGCTAAATCAGGTGTATGTGCATATGTAATACACTACTGTCATTCTTGTACGCAACTGCCTAACAAAGCAAGAATATATTCATTCAAACGATGCTTAACATCATCCATTTCTCCACCACAAGCTTTCGCCAACACAGCATGCATCATGCATCATCGTTTTGTGAAGTGAAACCAATGATGCAATTTCGTGAATCATTCTAACAGAGTAAGGTGAGCAAATAATGTCACCTAGCTTCCGGTCATGTCATGAACTGTAGTGCTCTCAGCTTGTACCTCCCTACACAGGGTAATGTAAAAATAATGAGTGAAGTTATCAAGGTATAACCTTAGAAGCTGACCAAAAGAATCTTAAAACATCACCCTCACATATTGGAAGTTATAGTCCTATCAAATGAGAAGAATCAAGAGCCAATGTCAAAAGCAGGTAAAGTCTTCAGGGAATATAATCATACAAAGTAAATATTGGAATCGGAAATGGAAATAATAATATGTTTGTCTTCTGGCATATACACGTCGATATATCTGCTAGTATTCTATAGGATAGAGATACCAATTAGCTTCAACCACAAGCAAAGTTTTATCCTATTTAATTTGACCTGCTATATATATAAGCATGCATGCATTCTGCATTCATATACAGAATACTAGTCGAAGTTAGGCATGAAATACAATGAGATATCTCATTATAGCCATCCACAACACAGGCTTAAACTCGAGTTCTCAGAAGTGCCCTTCAAGTGTGATGGCTGCAAAGAGATGGGCATAGGAAGTTGTTATAAGTGCAATACATGTGACTATGATCTCCATATGCACTGTGCCATTCCTACTACTTCCATATACCATCCTTTCTACCCACAATGCTCTTTCATCTTCATGTCTAGGCCGCCTGGTAACGTTCCCCGTTACTGTAATGCTTGTGAGCGTGGCATCTCTGGTTTTCTTTACCATTGTAATTCATGTGGTTTTGATCTCCATCCTTGTTGCGCCAAACTCCCTACTGCATTAGATACTGGATCTGGTATGCTATTGTATCTATACAGGAAGGTTAGTTTATTCCTGCCTTTTTCTTCTCCTGTTTTCAATACATGGTTAGGTTGCAAATATACAAATGAACTTCCATACCCACCATAAATTGGAGTCTTAGGCATTGAGGTCATGTCAGTGTCGTTCTGGTTGTGGTTGTCATGACTGTTGAACGCCATATCTTTAACTTTACACACTTCATTTTGAAAAACTGCAATTATATTAGAATAAGGCATATGATTAATATAACCTGACCAAATTTGTTGATAATGAATGAAGGTGAGTGGACCATGTCAAAGATGTGGAAAGAAAGGGAGGAGTTGGAGTTACAGATCATCAGACAAGAAGTACAATCTACACGTAGCTTGCGCGAAAGACATGGTGATGGAGAGTTGGCATGATGTATACTATGGGGGTGGGCTTCGTTCAAGTGCAGCGATTGGTGGAACAGGGATTAATAGTGTACCTGGCCTAAAAGGGGCCCTGCTTCAGACGCATGGCCATAGCAAGTACAGTAGTAAAAGCAAGGGAAAGGTCCAAAAGTGTTGTGAGATGGCAGGGATGTCACTCCAGTTTGTAATCTCAGCAGTTCTAGGTGATCCTACCTCTCTCATTGCGGGCGTCATCGGCTCCCTCATGACTAGATAGTGAATCATGGACAATGTGACACCAGATGGTACTATGGTCTCGGAATCACTCCAACTTGTCTTTTCTTGGTATTATCTCAGCTGGTCTACTCTAGGCGATCCTACCTGTGTCATTGTTCGGGCCATTGCCTAGTGCCTATCTAATTATTGTCTATATAGGAGACATACAGCAACAACTATTTAGTACACTCTTTCTTGGTACGATCTGTTCTGAGTGATGTATGTACATATTAATGATAAAAATGCAGATGTATATATATTTGTACGAGAAACTCAAGTACTCATATAGAAAAATGAGTTTGTGTGCCACCCTCTTACAAGATCCATGACCATGAGATACTGCAGCCTAGTGATGCTCTATAATTGTTATTTTGTAAACAAAAGGGAAAAGGAAAAGAGACAATGGTTCACTCGAGCCGAACTGCAGTTATTATAACAAAGTATGTGCAAATGAACAACATGAAACCAGACAGTGTCTATCAATAACAACACGTACAACTGAACAAGTATAATTTGATTCTACAAAATTCCATATCACTAGTAGCAGAGAGTTTGACCAAGGAAAAATGCACAGATCCAGAAAGATATTTATTTAGCATTTAAGATTTAAATGGGGAGAAGATCACATTACTTGTCATGGAGGCCGGATATACAACAAAGGCCATTCATCACTGTATGTCATAGACTACTTACCTTTCATATTATATCACAAATATTCACACTCTTTCGGATAAGCTAGATCCAGAGACATATACTCTGTTATGCTGAGGTCTCCCTCTCTAAACAGTAAACATCCAACTAACTGAGGGAAGCTCTATAATTCAGCATTTGGGCTATATCGTCATTAGTGGCTTGTAATTAATCTGGTCAAAATTCTAAAACTTGTCTCTAGGTTTGGCAGGACGCGCTCCCTAATCCCTAGCAAAGTATTGGACATTGCCACTGAAGGAAAGTCCATGCCTTTCTGAGTTCTCTCTGATACAAATTCTAGGTGATCATTAGCAGCCAAAAACTGTGAAGTGCAAGAACATTGACCAAATAATGACACCATGTGTCCAACTGTAGACCTATGAATGAATCCTTCTGCAACAGTGCAACACCAGCCCTTGTCTCAGTGTAAATCCAGCCAACACATGAATTCACGGGGTATTACAGTTAAACAGTCTCAACTCAAACCTACAAATGAATCCTTAGAAACTAAGAGCCCTTGCCGGCACACCCTAGTCTATAAAAGAAGTCTTGATGCATGTATGGAAATGATTATATAAAAATATAAATTGCAGGATAAAGGAAGAAAGTAACATTAGAAGGAAAATCCACATAGAAAAAAAAAAGAGGGTAAGAAAAGAAACCTGGAAAGAAGAAAGGTAAGAGTAGAGAGAGTGAAAAGCCTGACAAATGCTGAAGAGGGCATCTGAAGAAGAAAGGTCATGGACATTGTTATAACCAGCAGCAGGAGTAGAAGTGGAATCGGGGTGGTGGAAGAGAAGAAAAAGAAGCAGCAGAAGTGGTGTGTATGCAGGCTGCAATCTTGGAGTGGAGCTCAGAAGCTCGTACTAGCACCATTGCTATCCTCTCTGTTTCCATGTCCATCTCCCTTCTCTAACTTGCCTTTCAGTTCAATGCAAAGGTTCAAGGGTCTCTCATTTTTATTTCACCTTTCCTGCCAAATGCTGCTCAATCATCTCTTCTTCAGTACCAGTGTACCACCACATATTAGAGTCGCCGAGTCCCTTTTTTCAGCATACAAGGTTCGCTGGGCCCCTCATTTCCTCCTCCATAATGTTGGACTTGACGAGACTTATTGTGAGACCGATAGATATGAAGCATAGTTTACTCCCAACGTTTAACATATGTAATTTTATTGATTAATTATATCAACTACAGTACATAATATAAATTTCAAATGCTGGAGGCTTGAATTGTACAAATTCTTCTAGGAATCTCAGAAACAAAAATAATCCAGTCCAAAAAAGGAAAAGGGGGGGGGAGGAATTTGACATGGACGTGAATGTAAACAAACCAAAAAGTTGTTCCATTTCCACTTTCAACACGTTGCATTGAAAAGAATACAAATTTAAAAATTTTAAGGACGCTTTTCAATAGTACAGGGTCTCTCACAAAAGAACTTAATGGCTTGATAATTTGATATAAGGCAAAAAAGGACATAGCTTATCCTTTCACATTTAAAAGATGAACTTACACCACAAACAAAGTACACTGGAGCAGGATTGAAACATTCCCACAGACCCACAATAATGAACGAGTTTAAGCATGTTTGATCATTACTCCATAGGTTAAGAGTTTTTGATGAAGAAGATATCTAAAACTTGAGCGCAAGGTAGCTGATTTGTTATCAACTTTCATGTCCATGCTGTAAATGAACAGTATACCTTATAAATCGAATCAGCAAAACAAGAATCATAGGCACCTTGGCAGCTGACAATCCATGGTGAAATCCAAAAGAGACGCACAAGTTTTGACAAGCATTCCAGATGTGCAAAGAACTCCATAGCAAAAAGTACATTAGTCGAAAATACTTTTCAACAATCTCACATTAATCTTCTTCACTGTCATCAAGATTGGTCCTGAATATGTAATCCTCGCCTTCAAGTTCATCTTGAAATAGGCACATTGATGGCAAATCCGACTTTTCACAAGTTTCTTTGCTGATCAAAGATCTTGTACCCTGCAAATCAAACAAAAAGTTATTGAGAAACGAGTTCAAAATATAGATTAACCAATTAATTTTTGTTAAAATAATTAGAGAAAAGAACATCTAGTCGCGCTCAGCCAGAGACTTAAAATTCTTATTGCGTTAGGATTCTAGAGTTGAGAACTCAAAATCAGAGAGTTCATTAAAAATAGTAAGTACGAGTAAATTTTTTTGTACATGTATATGCACCCGTATAGTATATTTTATGATCCAGTTAGAGTACACTCTACCAGCTCTACAACAAATAAACTCTACTTGAAACAAAAGGTTAAAATCTCATAGCTTTCAACAGCAAAACAAAGCAGTCAGTGGTGGAACTAGAATTTGCTGTTAAAGGAGGCAAAAAGTTTCAGGGTGACAAACTGGTGATGTACACTAGTCAAAAGATCAAAAATATTACTACGTAACTAAATTTCGTGGTAGTGGTTGAGGAGCTGCTCTTGCTAACCCCCTCGTTCTGGCACTAAAACCAGCCATTAAAAGCAATACTACTAACCTTCTTTAAAGTATAGAAAAAATAATGGAATCCATCTCCAAACGTGTCCCACTTCATTGACCACGTGAATTCAGAAGCCTCAAAAATTGGACGTCTGAAATGTGGCTGCAACAAGTGAACAAACAACGGATAAGTACTCCATAGAAGAGATGAGAAATGTGATACCAATGCATCTCTGAGTTCAGGGGCATCCTACAGAGATGAAGATTACCTGCCCAAATGATATAGAGATGAAGATACCATCTGGCTTCAAGACCCTATGTACGCCTTGAAGCATAGCCATGACCTTCTTCACAGTTTCCGCTTGTGGATTCCATGGATCACCGCTGTCCACGAACAATACATCCTTCAATCACAAGTCCATTTCGTAATCAATATCAGTTGAAAGAAAGCTTTTCTAGGATACTTATATGTTATATGGTCTTACCATCGTTCCTTTCTCTATGACCACATCAAAAGTCTCATCCCTGAAAGGCAAGTCGAGCATGTCCGCAACCATGGCTTTAATTTCTGATAATTTAGGTTCCCCACAAAAATTAAGAAAAAGTAAGGAGAAAGACGCGCAATCAGAATTGCAAGCGCAAGAAATTATTGGCAACACAAATTCTATCATTTGCAAATGCGAGTCTATACAACTACTTGGAGACTGCAAGACTATTCACTGATCTGCATAAATACCAGCTTTATCAAAAATTAAACACCTTTCAATACATGTAATCATGGTGATTTAAAACACAAATTTGGTGCAGAAGATGAAAGCTAATACAGAGCAGAATCCGGTATGCTATGAGAAAATGAAGGGGGGAAATGCCTTGATACTAGTAGGAAACATCAAAGTCTGCAGCTTTTAAACGTAAAAAGAATGAAACTTGAGAGTCAAAGCTCAACTTTAGTAGTGAGGACTGGAGTAAGCAAGAAGCAGCACTAAGCAGTATAAAAAATTAAGAAAAATAGAAAAAAAAGAAAAACCTGTAAAACCCTTCTCGGAAACCCTAGTTTGCAAATTGTGAACAGCAACAGGGGATAAATCAGTGCAAGTAATATCCTTGATACCATCTTTATGCATTTCATCACTCAATTGAGAATTTCCGCAACCCAATTCCAGCACCTACATAACATTTTCTAATTAATTAATTAATTACATTCTGATTCCAATTCTAAACCTAATTAATCCAATTCATATCATATCATAACATAAAAAGAGAATACTTACAGAAGAATGAGGCTGAATGTGTTCCAAAATAAGGTGGCGAAAATGGGAATAATCCTTGAACCATTCATAATGTTCTTCCTTAGCAAACCTCTCATTCCTGCGTCCATCACATCAAATATCAATCAATTACTACTAATTGGGATGTACGAAAACAAATGATTGAGACGGAGGGAGAGAAGAGTAATATTGAGACCAGTAAAGAGGATCAAGGTACGTCAATGCCGAAGGAGGAGCTATTTCATCCTTTGAATTATTACTACTATTTCTCTTCTCTACTTGTGATTCCATTTTTTTAGGAGCTTTTTATTTGGGGATGCTTTTTTCATAAACCTAATAGTTTTACTACTCTAATTATTTTGTTTCAATAGCCTGCTCTATTTATATCAGCATAGCATAAACCTCATAATGCATCATGCATTGTTAAATTTGCTCCCTCCGTCTCACTCATTTGTTTTGTATTCTTTGCGACACTTATTTATCCAAAGGTAAGCAGATAAATGAGACGAAGGTAGTATATGAAATGTTTATGCCAAAAACATTGTAGCTTTTACTAAAACAATTCCTAATCAAAATCTGATATAGCTTTACTTCATCATCATGTATAATCATCACTGCTTGCCTTCAATGTTGTTTTCATTCGACATTGTAACTTTGAATGAATTCCTGGACAGCAAATGTTTAGGCCATGAAATGTTTAATTTGTAATTGGTATAAAATGAAATAGTATTATGAGCCAAAAGAAGACCATAACTATACATTTAAACCATTATTTACTGGTTTTACAAGCTTCAGTATTAGAGGAACATCTCCCAACCTCTTGCAAATATAAATACATGATTGATATATAAGGAATCCCACCCCCATATTATTTTGGTATTAATGCTTTGTCGCAAAGCCACAGCTCACACTAGTTAACATGCAGACAACTAAAACAGAAATTATACACTTTAGATAATATGAACATTAAACTCTGACTGGACTGTCGTCTGTGTAGTGCTATTTCTAACCACTACCAGAGCTTCTGCTTTGTTGCTGCATATGAAGTCCTTGGAGCTTGGTTCGGACTGAAGATAGCTTTGCAACAATGTCACTAATATCCGGCCTTTCATGTTGGACTTCAGTGCAGCAGGTAAGTGCAATTTCAAACACCGACATCACAACCTCAAATACTAACTGGCTATAAGAACCCTCTGTTGCCATATCTTGAAGAAGAGTCCGGTCCGCAATCCTGATATCCTGTTCAGACAGACCTGCTTTCACAAAGTCACGTAAACTCCTCCCTTTTTTGAAACTGCCACCTGTAGGCCTTTTTCCAGTAAACATTTCCAGAACAAGGATCCCGAAACTGTACACATCTCCACCCATGGATACCTCATTTCCCATTCCATATTCTACAAAAACATATATCACCAACATTTTAAAACAAATATGGAGTAGTTAGCAAGGTGAAAGGACCGTCTATTAGATTTGAGATACCCTTTTTGCATTGTCAATAAACTCCAAATTATAAGAAAGCTATAAACTAACTAACAAGGAAAATATATTGTAAATATAAACTAAGACTACTAAACTAGTCGACTCTGGAGTTGTTTTACAACAAAAGGAGGACCCAAAAGTAATTATTTCCGGTGTCAAAGATTATTAACTATTAAGTTTGTCAAGATATGCAGGAGAAAAAAAAAAATCACAGTAACTTTTAAGTTTGAACCCTAGACTCTATGGTGTGGATTAGCTTGATGACCCATTATTTACTTTCTGTAAAAAATTACTAGAGCATTATATTAGCCGGCTCTGGGAGGGGGTTGGAATGGGGATGCTTGTTAGTTACCTGGAGGTGCATAGCCAATAGTCCCTCTAACTCCAATAGAGCTGGACTGATTGTGACTCGAGCTAACAATAGCTTGGGAGAGGAATTTCGCCAATCCAAAGTCTCCGACATGTGCCATCATATCTTCATCAAGGAGAACATTGCTTGGCTTGAGGTCGCAATGAATCGCTGATGATCCACAATCATGATGAAGGTATTCCAAAGCAAAAGCAACATCTACTGCAATTTCAAGTCTCTGACGAAGGTTTAGATGCCGTGATGCTGTATCTGAGTTGTCAACGTGAATTTCCTCTGTAGGATGCAGCCAGTCATCTAAACTGCCGTTTGCCATGTACTCATAAACAATGGCCTTGAAGTCATTGCGTTCGTAATCCAGACTTGAACAAGCTGTAATGACCTTGATGAGATTCTTGTGCCTGATGTTGCGGAGTGCTTTGCATTCAGCGACAAAACTCTTAGACACTCCGCAATGTTCAAGATTGAATATCTTGACTGCAATAACTGTTTCAACATCTTCAAGGATACCCTTGTATACCACCCCAGATGCCCCACTACCAATTAAATTTTTAGAAGAGAACCCATTGGTGGCTCGGTGTAGCATTGGGTATGATAAATTTGGCTCGGTGTAGCATTTGGTTTGGATTGAAGATAACTTTGCAACAATGTCACTAATATCCGGCCTTTCATGTTGGACTTCAGTGCAGCAAGTAAGTGCAATTTCAAAGACCGAAGTCACAACCTCAAAAACTAACTGGCTGTCAGAATCCTCTGTAGCCATATCTTGAAGAAGAGCCTGGTCCGCAATCCTGATATCCTGTTCAGACAGACCTGCTTTCACAAAGTCACGTAAACTCCTCCCTTCTTTAAAACTGCCATCTGTAGGCCTTTTTCCAGTAAACATTTCCAGAACAAGGATCCCGAAACTGTACACATCTCCACCCATGGATACCTCATTTCCCATTCCATATTCTGCAAAAACATATATCACCAACATTTTAAAACAAATATGGAGTAGTTAGCAAGGTGGCAGGACCGTCTATTAGATTTAAGATGCCCTTTATGCATTGTCAATGTGAGACTCCAAATTATAAAAAAAGTCACAGTAACTTTGAACGCTAGACTGTATGGTGTGGATTATATTAGCCGGCTCTGGGAGGGGGCTGGAATGGGGATGCTTGTTAGTTACCTGGAGGTGCATAGCCAATAGTCCCTCTAACTCCAATAGAGCTGGACTGATTGTGACTCGAGCTAACAATGGCCTGGGAGAGGAATTTCACCAATCCAAAGTCTCCGACATGTGCCATCATATCTTCATCAAGGAGAACATTGCTTGGCTTGAGGTCGCAATGAATCACTGATGATCCACAATCATGATGAAGGTATTCCAAAGCAAAAGCAACATCTACTGCAATTTCAAGTCTCTGACGAAGGTTTAGATGCCGTGATTCTGTATCTGAGTTGTCAACGTGAATCTCCTCTGTAGGATGCAGCCAGTCATCTAAACTGCCGTTTGCCATGTACTCATAAACAATGGCCTTGAAGTCATTCCCTTTGTAATCCAGACTTGAACAAGCTGTAATGACCTTGATGAGATTCTTATGCCTGATGTTGCGAAGTGCGTTGCACTCAGTGACAAAGCTCTTAGACGCTCCACGATGTTTAAGATTGAATATCTTGACTGCAATGACTGTTCCAACATCTTCAAGAGTGCCCTTGTATACCACCCCAGATGCCCCACTACCAATTAAATTTTCAGAAGAGAACCCATTGGTGGCTCGGTGTAGCATTTGGTATGATAGATTTGTCAAGCCCTTTTCGAGATCAGATGCACCAGTTGAGCTCTTGGTTCGCTTCCTATGATATGCGGTATATAATGATACCACCACCACCAGCAAGAGAAATCCAGAAAACCCATACAAAAGTGCCATTTTAATATGATTTCTGTTCCGGGTATTTGCACTAAAAGAACAGTTGTTCAACTTTAGTTGAGGCAGCCCTCCACAGAGCATACTATTTCCAACTGTCGAGACACCAGTGGTGTTGCTGAAAACTCCAGAAGTAGGTACCTCTCCTTCAAGGTTGTTATACGATAGATTCAGCATTTTTAACGGGAGGTCTTTCAGAGAATCTGGGATGCTGCCAGACAAATTGTTTCGCGACAAATCCAAAAATTGTAAACTTTTTAGAGATGTCAGAGTTGAAGGAATGACACCCTGGAAAAAGTTGCCCTCCATGTGTAGCACCTCTAGCTCTAGACAAGCACCAAGAGTCGTAGGAATTTTCCCTGATAGTAAATTATCAGAAACATAGAGTACAGCAAGATTCACCAGCCCCCCAACCTCATCAGACAAGGGTCCTGTGAGGCGATTGTTGGATACATCAAGGGTTAGAGACAACTTAGCCAAGCGAAAAATTTCTGTAGGTATTCCACCAGTAAAATTATTAGAAGAAAGATCCAAAGCAAGTAGATTTCCACATTTTCCCAACACAGAGGGTATGGTGCCCTGTAGATAATTATTGTACACCATAAAGATTTGTAGCAGTGTTATGTTTCCAATGGTGGATGGTATGCGGCCTGATAATAGGTTGTCACCAAGATAGAGAATGTACAGAAGAGGGAGCCTTCCTATACTCTGGGGTATAACTCCAACAAGGTTGTTTTCTCTAACATCTAAGCTCGCCAAGTTTGCCAAATTGCCTATGCAAGATGGGATTTCCCCGGTTAAGTAATTTTCTCCAATGGTTAAGACAGAAAGCATTGAGAAATTACAGAAGATTGTAGGAAATGTCCCACTGAAGTTATTATTTCCGACTACAAACCTCACTAAATTTGTTGCATTAGCCAGGGAATAAATAAACTCCAAATCATTAGCTGGATCACCCACTCCAAGTTTGTTATCGAAGAGCTCAAGATTTTGAAGATTGTTTAACCCCCGCAAAGAAGGAACCTGTCCTTGAAATTTGTTGTGAGGCATTATGAGAGTCACTAGATTGGAGGAATTGGAAATGGAGGAAGGAATCGAGCCTGAGAAATGATTAAGACTTATATCAAAATACTGGATATTAGGCAGCATGTTGCCTAAATCAGAAGGCAGATTTCCTTCCAAGTGGTTTGATCCCAGAGTTAATTGTTGGAGATATGAGAGATTGAAAATGGAGGGTGGAACTTGTCCAATGAAGTTATTTGTGTCAAGGTCGAGAACAACAAGGTTATTTAATTTCCCTAAGCTAGTTGGGATACTCCCAACCAAGTTGTTTTGCTGTATCCGTAGAGTCGAGAGAGAGGACAAGTTTCCAAGAGAAGCAGGAATGGTACCTGTAAAGTTGTTAACTGAGAGGACAAGAGTTTCCAAATATGGGAGAGAACCAAGCTCAGGAGGGATTTGTCCGACTAGAGTGTTCTGATAGACATGTATTTCCCTAAGTTGGGAGCATCTTGATATATTGGAGGGAAGCTCTCCTACGAGATAATTGTAACTGAGGGACATATACACCAAATTATATAAACGGCCAAATTCAGGAGGAATTTTTCCTCCAAAACTGTTATTGTTGAGTTCTAAATCCTGCAAACGGTATAACCCGCCGATTTCAGGAGGGATGGTGCCTCCAAAACTGTTATTTTTGAGGTTGAGAACCGAGAGAAAGGTTAGATTACCTATGGAAGGAGAGATGGTACCTGATAACTTGGAGGAGTCGAGGGCTAGTAACGTCACCCTTGCATGCTTTAGACCACACTGAACTCCATACCAGTTGCAAACGGGTAAGGAGTCATTCCAGGAGCTCAACACCCCCAAAGGATCTTTTTTTATGAGGGCCTTAATATCAAGCAATGCTTGCTTGTCTGTTTCATTAGTCCCGGCTATGGAGACCTGAATGCAACATACAAGGAGCACAGAAGCGCATATAAACAGCTTCAATGACATGCTTATGTTTAATATATGTTTTTTAAAAGCCAAAGCTGGTTTAAGTGGAGTATTAGAGATATGTTGATAAGAGTCATAAACATCTCCTTTTTATACTGAGTATATGTAGTGGAAAACAGTAGCCGCGCGCAAAGTGAGAAAAGTAGTGGAGACTGTAATTAGTCAAGACTTGGGTGTGCTTGAAGAGAAGACTTGGTTGACTTGGGAAGAAGACAAGTCGATATCTAGATGGAGAAAACGACAAGGCCAAACTTTGAGATAGTAATAATGATTGTTTGTTTATGGCTGCTTAAGAAACTCTATTACTGATAGTAATAATGATTTGGAAGTGGATGATAGATAGTGCACATTTTCTTGATTAACAGCACTCTATTACTGATGGTAATAATGTGTCATCATTATACATAACCATTTACCAAAGCTTATGGAAAAATGAAGTCGACGACGACTTGAGGATTTGACAAATGTGGAATTTTAAAGTCTTGTTTTAATATATAATATATATTAAAACCTCCCTACTTGAGTTCCACTGGTTGGTGGCCTTCTTCCTTTGTCTAATCATGTCGACAGTCCCTCCCTCTTATTTCTCATCTTCAGACCCTACATCCATTGTCCATACACCTAACTTGAGTTCATGCACGAAATATATTAATGAGGAAGGAAGGGTACTAAGTTGGACCTATTTCCCATGGTGTACACCCCTTTATATTTATAGGATGTCTTACCTATCACTGAGGTTTTAATCAAGTGGTATACATTTGAGCGTACGGTTCGGAAAAAACACAACTTTTCTGCTAATAAGTTTGCAGTATTTTGATGATTGACTAATTGAAATCAAATTCTGTGTAGTATTAAGGCATCAACTTTTTATATGCTCCTTAAATATTGAAACAAGTCCTATAAATTAATGTTTAGATAGACAAATCAATTAACAGCAGAGGATTTTATATTCACCTGCCACATTACAGCTTTGCTCCAGTTAAATTAAGAAGGTGATCAACCTTGTCCTCCTGTAGCCAGAGTGAACAACAGTTACATCCGATACAACTTTAAGTTCACTCTCATTCACTGTACATTCAAATTAAATTACTTAAACTCTGATTTGACTGTACACCCAAATTCAATTATAGTCCCTTGTGTTTAGTACTTCAGTTATCTTCATAATTATATGATTTAGATCGAGAAGCATTAGATGAATATAAACCTGTTAGGATTATTTGTCTTCCTTGTATTACAGACGTAGAGACGGTAGAGTTCCGAAAAGCCTGTTTCTAACTGATGACAGCTTCACAGCGATGTCATTCATTTCCGGCCTGTCTCTTGGTAACTGAGCAGAGCAAGAAAGAGCAATCTCGAGTACAGTTATCATAGTCCCACTTGTCTCCTCCTTTACTATGTCTTCAACAAGCGCAGGATCTAGAATTTCGGTCATGTGCTCAGGTAGGGCTGCTTTTACTAAGTCGTGCAGACTCAGCCCCTCTTTCAACATGCTATCTGTAGGCCTTTTTCCTGTAAATACCTCCAGTAAAAGGATCCCAAAACTATAAACGTCCCCATTTGTCGACACACCGTTTCCCAATCCATATTCTGCACAGCATGTAAAGTGAACAAATGTTAAACGCTTGTGAAAGTTTGACAGGATTTGTAACAATGCTTTATAAAGGGATAAGGGAGTTAGCTTACCTGGAGGGGTGTAGCCGATGGTTCCCCTAACTCCGAACAAACTAGATTGATCCGCACTGGAGCTGATGATGCCTTGCGAGAGGAATTTAGCCAAC
The DNA here is from genome assembly GCF_048544455.1 of Silene latifolia. NCBI lineage: Eukaryota > Viridiplantae > Streptophyta > Magnoliopsida > Caryophyllales > Caryophyllaceae > Silene > Silene latifolia. The sequence goes on along the minus strand of NC_133530.1, from coordinate 71,956,531 downwards.
CCAAAGTCACTCACATGAGCAACCATTTCATCATCAAGGAGAACATTACTTGGCTTGAGGTCACAGTGAATGACGGGCACATCACAGCAATGGTGAAGATATTCCAAGGCCAAAGCAACTTCTACTGCAATATCAAGTCTTTGGTTGAAATCTAATTTTTGTCGGATTATTTGTGCCGTCATGTCCCTTGATTGCTTTTGGATGCAACCAATCATCCAAACTCCCGTTAACCATGTACTCATACACCAAAGCCTTGAAATCCCTTCCCTGATAATCAACACTTGAACAAGCTGTTATGACTTTGATGAGATTCCGGTGTCTAATGTTCCGAAGTACTCCACATTCAGCCATAAAACTCTGAGAAGCACCACGGTTCTCGAGCTTAAAAATCTTGATGGCAATCAATGTATTATCTTGGCCAAGTGATCCTTTGTATACAACCCCAAACCCACCGCTACCCAACATGTTTTCTGCAGAGAACCCATTTGTGGCTTTTAGAAGACACTGGTAAGACAAATTTGGAAACTTTTCCAAATCAGCTGAAGCTGTTGGGTTGCTCTTCTTTTTTCCGTGCCAAAAGATGTATAACAACATTATTACCACCAGAAAAGTAACTACTACACAGCCACAAAGAATTGCAATTACTAATTTTATTTTGTGGCGCGATCTATTCTGGCTTTTGCCGCTAAAACTGCAACTGGGCAGCTTAAACTCAGGTATCCCTCCACAAAGTCTATTGTTTCCGACTAATGAAGTACCAGATGCATTGTTGAAGACTCCGTCAATGGGCAACTCACCTTCAAGGTTATTGTAAGATAGGTTAAGTGTTTGTAACTGATGGAGGCTTGTCAGAAATGTCGGAATTTTACCAGAGAAATTATTCCGTGACAAATCTAAAACATGAAGGCCTCCCAATGTCTTCAGTGCTTCAGGAATCGGGCCTTGGAAAAAGTTTCCGGCCATAATTAGTTCCTCTAAACCTATGCAAGCTCCAATAGTGCTTGGTATTTCTCCTGATAGCGCATTTCTAGAAACGTCAAGAATGTCAAGTTTATACAGTTTTCCGATTTGTTCAGAGATGGTACCATTTAGGTAATTAGAAGACAGGTTGAGTACAATGGACAAGGTGGAGAGGCTAAGAAGTTCAGCGGGTATGTTCCCGCCAAAATGGTTCTCAGAAAGATCCAATGCCAGTAAGTTGCTACAGTTTCCTAAACTTGATGGTATATGACCATCAAGATGATTTCCAGATAGTTCAAGATAAGTTAACATGGTCAAGCTCCGGACTGTGGATGGCACGTGCCCAGATAAACTGTTACCGGCTAAACACAAGCCTATTAGATTCTGGAGGTTCCCTATACTTTGAGGAATGGCACCGGAAAGTTGGTTAGAGGTAGCAGTGAAGAATTGCAATTTTGTCAGGTGTTCAATGCAAATCGGAATGCTTCCGTCTATGTGATTGTACTCCAACCCTAAATAAGAAAGTATTGTGAAATTACAGATGATTTGTGGAAATGTTCCTTTGAAGTTGTTTACACTGATGTCCAAGTTAGACAACATTGTGGCATTAGCTAAAGAGGAGACAAAATCCATATCACTGTCGCTCTTATTTCCGAGGTAGTTGCTATAAATTGTGAAGGATCTAAGCCTTTGTAACTTGTGCAGAGAAGGCACTTGTCCTGAAAGACGGTTTAGAGCAAACTGCAGAATTTCTAAATTAGAGGAGTTGGATATCGAAGAAGGAATAGTTCCAGTGAATTGGTTACTGAATATCGAGAAATACTGGATATCAGGAAGCCTGACCCCTAAATCTGAAGGAAGGGTTCCTTCAATGCTGTTGTATGCTATGTTAAAATGCGTCAAAGACGAGATATTAAAGACTGATACTGGGACAGTCCCAAACAACTTGTTCATGGGTAAATTGAAATTCAATAAATTTCTGAGGTTTCCTAAGCTAGCCGGGATACTTCCTACTAAATTGTTTCGACCCAATATCAGATTATTGAGTGATGACAAGTTTCCCAAAGACGTTGGGATGTTTCCAGTCAATTTGTTAATCGCTAAGTCGAGAACTTGCAGATGTAACAGGGAAACAAGCTGATGCGGTATGCTTCCAACCAACCTGTTGTTAGAGAGGTTTAACTCAATGAGGTTGGAACAAGAAGATAAGTTGGACGGTATTTCCCCGACCATTGAATTATTAAACAACCATAGAGATTGCAGTCTCTTCAACTGTCCCATTTCAGAAGGGATAGTACCAGCAAAGCTGTTATTCTGAAGGTAGAGCTCTGTTAGGAAGCTTAAATTTCCGATATAGGAAGAGAGAGTACCTGCAAGCTTTGCAGAATGCAGATTGAGGGTCCTCATTCTGTGGTGCTCCTGATCACAAGTAACCCCGTGCCAGTCACACAAGTCAATTGTGTCGTTCCACGAGCTGGTAACACCGAGAGGATCATGTGTTATTTTGGCTTTGATAGCGAGTAATGCTGCACGGTCGGTTTCAGGGGTCGTAGCAAGAGACGAGTCAAAGCAGTAAATGAGAAACATAGCAGAATAGATGGCGGAAAATCTGAAGTAGGACATGTCTGCAATTTTGTAGGGATGGTACGAATAATGAGCCGGATAGGAACAGGAATATATATACAGGGATAGTATAGGTGTGAACAACATCAGGTGAGGTTATGGACAATTGAGCAAGATTCATAAGGTCAGTGACTCCCACACGTACAAGCCAGGTACAAAGGATATTCATCAGTCAGAAGTCAGCAGTCAGAGCGTCCAAATATGGAATATCTAAATCTTGTCAAAAACAATAAAAACGTTTAAATTTCAAGTAATAAAATTAGAATGTATGACTGAGGATGTACTGACATTCAAATACTAGCAAGTCCATCATTCCCACTGGCTACCGCCTACGAATGTTAATATACTAAGTCTCTCTTAGGATGACAATATCCGTCCTAAGAAATAAAACATGTCAAATATAATCCCACCTACAAATATCGGACAATATTTTGTTTGTCCCTAAGCATCCTCTTTTTGTCTCATCTATCATATTTAATACTCCGTACGTTTTAAGTTTAAGACGGATATTGTTGTCTGAAACAAAAATTTGTGATGTTAGTAGTAATATGAGATATGGGTACTCTATAAGGCCACGAAACACTTACTCACAGCCATTTATCGACTCATCTCTTACTGTTCTCACTACCAAGTTACTCATTCCTCCAGGCTCCATCTCTACCTTTTTTTCACAACCTCGCTACGGAGTAGTTACTAGTTTCTCCATCTATAACTCATAAATTACATATGAATAAGCCATTTCGGCCTCATTCTTTATCTTTTTGAGTGAGGAATTATTGGTTAGAGTAGGAGCAGGTTTTGTCGGTCTTAAGGGAGCTATAAGTGTGATTTTGATGCTGACGGGATTTGACCCCGAGTCATGAGCACCACATCTCACAACTTTACTAGCTAAGCTAGTTGGCATCTACCGCAAGTTGTGACCTACTCATGTACGGAGTAGCTTTTTTGAGTTTTTCCCAGCAAACAAATTCACGGCTTTTAGTGAGGAATTATTACTCTTATCTAGAGTGACCACTTGCTTTCAGCAGGAGACAATAATAATAATAATAATAATAATTACTAATTAAATAAATTATTTTGATTCGAATCAATCGCACAAATTCAGTCAATTTTGAATCAAAAGAAAACAATAATGCCTAATAAAATATTTATAAGCTACTGCTTTTTCCCAACAAACAATAATAAGTACTCCCTCCGCACAACTATTTTCACCCCATTTCAATAAAATACTTCTCACATATATTACAGAAATGGAGACTAATTAGACATTATTAATTAAATAATTTATCTTTGCCTCTTTATTAGACATTAAAAAAATGCAAGGCTTATAGAATCATTATAATCAACACAAAATCTCATTGAAGACGGACACTATCCGTCACAAGCTGAAGACGGATAGTGTCCCTCTCACAAAATGTAAATAGATAGTGTAAGTGGGAGGAAATGGATACCCCCACTTGCCCTCCCACTTGTATTTTGTGAGAGGGCCACTATCCGTCTTCAGCTTGTGACGGATAGTGGCCGTCTTCAATAAGACGGACTGTATAATCAATGATTCAATGGTAGGGACTAGGGATCAATAATGCAAAGGAAATATTAAAAAAAGACAAAAAATAAAATTAAGGTTGGTCTGTTTGCACTTTGCAGTAGCAGGAGGAGGTGTATTAATACCTGCTACTCGCAGTAGCATTCTCCTCAGTTGTAAGAAAATACTAGAATAACCATTAACCACCATGGATTATTGCTCCATACATCTCGGCTGCCTCATCGTCATCCTTGTTTTCTCGGTCATTATTATTTCTCAACCTTATATTTTTAATTTGACGTTTTTATGTCTAATATACTACTCTCCGTATTGTGCAAGCATTCTTTGTTAGGAGTATTATGTAGTGATCTATATATATTTGTGGCATGCAGGTTAGTCAAGCAGTCCATCAGACGGCAAACTCTACTGGGAGTCCCACCTGCCAAACATCCCTATGCCTCAACCTGTACTTGATGCCTTGCCTATGGATGGTATATATATATCTCCTACTTCCACAATTAAGCATGTCAAAACCCCCTCATTCCGGCACTAAAACCAGTCATTAAAAGCAATACTACTAACCTTCTTTAAAGTATAGAAGAAATAATGGAATCCATCTCCAAACGTGTCCCACTTCATTGACCAGGTGAATTCACGAGCCTCAAATATTGGACGTCTGAAATGTGGCTGCAACAAGTGAACAAACAACAGACAAGTACTCCATATAAGAGATGAGAAATGTGATATCAATGCATCTCTGAGTTCAGGGGCATCCTACAGAGATGAAGATTACCTGCCCAAATGATATAGAGATGAAGATACCATCTGGCTTCAAGACCCTATGTACGCCTTGAAGCATAGCCATGACCTTCTTCACAGTTTCAGCTTGTGGATTCCATGGATCACCGCTGTCCACGAACAATACATCCTTCAATCACAAGTGCATTTCGTAATCAATATCAGTTGAAAGAAAGCTTTTCTAGGATACTTATACTATGTTATATGGTCTTACCATCGTTCCTTTCTCTATGACCACATCAAAAGTCTCATCGCTGAAAGGCAAGTCGAGCATGTCCGCAACCATGGCTTTAATTTCTGATAGTTTAGGTTCCCCACAAAAATTAAGAAAAAGTAAGGAGAAAGACGCGCACTCAGAATTGAAGATATAAGCATGCAAGCGCAAGAAATTATTGACAACACAAATTCTATCATTTGCAAATGTGATTCTATACAACTACTTGGAGCCTGCAAGACTATTCACTGATCTGCGTAAAAATTAAACACCTTTCAATACATGTAAATCATGGTGATTTGAAACACAAATTTGGTGCAGAAGATGAAAAGCTAATACAGAGCAGAATCCGGTATGCTGTGAGAAAATGAAGGGGGAAAATGCCTTGATACTAGTAGGAAACATCAAAGTTAGCAGCTTTTAAACGTAAAAAGAATGAAACTTGAGAATCAAAGCTTAACTTTAGTAGTGAGGACTGGAGTAAGCAAGAAGCAGCACTAAGCAGTATAAAAAATTAAGAAAAATAGAAAAAAAGGAAAAACCTGTAAAACCCTTATCGGAAACCCTAGTTTGCAAATTGTGAACAGCAACAGGGGATAAATCAGTGCAAGTAATATCCTTTATACCATCTTTATGCATTTCATCACTCAATTGAGAATTTCCGCAACCCAATTCCAGCACCTATATAACATTTTCTAATTAATTAATTACATTCTGATTCCAATTCTAAACCTAATTAATCCAATTCATATCATATCCTAACATAAAAGGAGAATACTTACAGAGGAATGAGGTTGAATGTGTTCCAAAATAAGGTGGCGAAAATGGGAATAATCCTTGAACCATTCATAATGTTGTTCCTTTGCAAATCTCTCATTCCTGCGTCCATCACATCAAATATCAATCAATTACTACTAATTGGGATGTACGAAAACAAATGATTGAGACGGAGGGAGAGAAGAGTAATATTGAGACCAGTAAAGAGGATCAAGGTACGTCAATGCCGAAGGAGGAGCTATTTCATCCTTTGAATTATTACTACTATTTCTCTTCTCTACTTGTGATTCCATTTTTTTAGGAGCTTTTTATTTGGGGATGCTTTTTTCATAAACCTAGTATTCCGTAGTTTACTACTCCAGTTATTTTGTTTCAATAGCCTCTGCTCTATTTATATCAGCAGAGGATAAACCTCATAATGCATCATGCATCGTTAAATTTGTTCCCTCCGTCTCACTCATTTGTTTTGTATTCTTTGCGACACTTAGTTTATTTAAAGGTAAGCAAATAAATGGGACGAAGGTAGTATATCAAATGTTTACGCCAAAAACATTGTAGCTTTTACTAAAACAATTCCTAATCATGTATAATCACTGCTTGCCTTCAATGTTGTTTTCATTCGACATTGTAACTTTGAATGAATTCCTGGACAGCAAATGTTTAGGCCATTAAATGTTTAATTTGTAATTGGTATAAAATGAAGAATAGTATTATGAGCCAAAAGAAGACCATAACTATACATTTAAACCATTATTTATTGGTTTTACTAACTTCAGTATTAGAGGAACATCTCCCAACCTCTTGCAAATATAAATACATGATTGATATATAAGGAATCCCACCCCATATTATTTTGGGATTCAAGCTTTGTCGCAAAGCCACAGCTCACACTAGTTAACATGCAGACAACTAAAACAGAAATTATACACTTTAGATAATATGAACATTAAACTCTGA